>NW_026705260.1:302335-604671 GCF_029867415.1 Vicia villosa
AGACAAAGAACCTGAACCACAATGTGTAATGAAACACCCCACAGAAGGATGTTCCAAAATCAGTTGCTGTTGAACCCAACCACCATACACAACACCTCTTCCTTTAATCCTTTCTGCAAACCCTTCCGGTAATGCTTCTTCAACTGTTGTAAAACCAAAAGGTGGTTTCAAAGCTGCAAAAAATGGCATATCAGTTAACTCAAGACCAAGCATTAACTCTTGAAATTGATTTGGTCTTAAAACACATTCACTTCCAAAACAACAATAAACAACTGAATCTGTTTTGAATCCACCAAGCCAAGTAGACCAATTTTCATCCAAAATAGAATTTGATTTTTCTAGTATAACCGGTCCTGTAGTTAGAACCGGTTTGTTAAACTGTTTCTGTATGTAATCAAGATAAGGTCCTTCAATTTCTCTGCATGTTCTATATCCTAATGCATCAGCTTCATTCAAAGCAATGGCTTGTCTATCATAGAAAAGAACATTGCTACCAAAAGTTTCTTTCCTTTTAGCAGCCAAAGATTTTGCTTCATGACTATGAAGCTTGATAGATGAAACAGGGAAACCAGGAGGAGGTTTCATGAGATCAAATTCAGTTAAATTGTTTCCCTGTGAAAACCTAGCTGGTGTTGTAGTGTAACCAACCATGACTGAACTAATAATGCAATAATGAATAGCTTTGATGCCTAAACGCTTGGTTAAAGATGGAATCCAATGTGTGAAATCGTAGAAAACAATGTGAGGTTTGAGAATAGTGAGATGAGTTTCAATGTCGGGTTTTGTTAGATCCATGGCGGTCATGATGTGTGGTTGTAAAGGGTAAGGGACATCAGCAGTTGTTTGTGCATTGGGAGGAAGACCTTCAACATGAGGAACTGTAATGGTTACAAATGTGATCAAATGAGGGTGGAGATTGGATGGTTCTAATATGGATTGCGCTTTTTTAGGTATGAAAAAGGTTATTTTATGGCCTTTATTTGCTAGTTTGTTTGCAAGGTGAAGAAATGGAGTTTGGTGGCCCAGGGCAAACCATGGATACATTGCTATGTGTAAAGAAGATGATGAATCCATTATGATGATTGAGAAGAAAATAATATGAACAATATTGCAAACAATTTTGGTTGTGAAGTTGTCTTGCAATGTTTATTTATAGGGTGGCATTTAGCATAGATCCTTCTATTTTTGGCCATTATGGAGAAGATGTTTTTTTCACCATTAATTTGATAATATTTATATTCAATGGCCAAGATCTACTACTAACAACTTGTTGGTAAGTTTGTTTTTGCCTAGTCTACAAAATGTCAAATAATATAATATTTAATATTTTATTATTTTATTTTTAAAAAAATATTATCTTAATAAGGTTAGATTCTGTTTCAACTGTTGGTGCACAAAAAATAAAGATGATGACAAAGAGAATAACGGCGCAAAAAGGTTAATGAGAGAGAATAAAGTTGTTGATATATTAAATGATAGCTACTACAAGGCTATTTATACAAAAGAAAAATTCTTGCCACGTAGGCCCTAACAGACTAAACTTAGCGAACAAGCTTAAGGTACAAACAGTACAATACTAAGAAATACTAAAGTACCCTTACTACTAAACAGCTAAGCTAATGGGACCCAGAAGGTAACATCTTCTGGTCAACACTATCTTCTGAGTAACCATCAGAAGATCAGCCCACATCAGAACTTCTGATGTTCATCTTCTGAATATTGAATTACTCTTCAATACCATCCCTTAATTCATATTCTTCAATAAAAGCTGACAACACCAATTCCATTCCTTAAGAGCAGAAATTGATCCGTCTTGATCGCCTTCGTTAGAACATCTGCCATTTGCTTCTGGGTGCTACAGTGCACAACTTCTAATGTTCCATTCTGGACTTGGCTTCTCAAGAAATGATACTTAGTCTCAATATGCTTGCTTCTTCCGTGTAACACCGGATTCTTGGCAAGATTGATTGCAGACTTGTTATCAATCATCAGTTTCAGAGGCTTCTTCACTTTAATCTTCAGATCTTCTAATAAGTTCATAAGCCACACAGCTTGACATGCAGCTACAGCGCCTGCGATGTACTCAGCTTCACAGGTTGATAGAGCAACAACAGGTTGCTTCTTGGAACTCCAAGAAATAGGACCTCCCAGAAACATGAACAAATATCCAGAAGTACTCCTTCTATCAACTCTATCTCCACACCAATCAGAATCAGAATAACTCAATAACTCTGATTCTTCCTTTCTCCCAGAAGGAAACAATATGCCATACTTCAGAGTTCCCTTGACATATCTCAAGACTTTGACAGCAGCTTGGTGTTGGGACCACTTAGGTTTACTCATGAACCTACTAACCAATCCAACTGCATAGCATATATCAGGCCTGGTATTACACAAATACCTTAGAGAACCAACCAGCTGTTTGAATACCGTAGCATCAACATCTTCACCTTCAGAATCAGAGTCCAACTTCTGATTCGTTTCTGACGGTGTAACAGCAGCTTTGCAATTCTCCAGCTTGAACTTCTTCAGAAGTTCTAACTCATACTTCAGCTGATGCAGAATGATACCATCTTCTGAGTACAGAATCTCCATCCCTAGAAAATATGACATTTTCCCAAGGTCTGTAATCTCAAACTCATTCAGCAGCACCTTCTTGAACTTCATCAGATCTTCTGGACAACTTCCCGTAAGCAATATGTCATCAACATACAGACACAACAAAATCATATTGCTTCCAGAATGTTGCACATAGACTCCATATTCCATCTCACACTTCTGAAACCCTTGCTTCTTGAAAAATGAATCAATTTTCAAATTCCAAGCTCTGGGTGCTTGCTTCAATCCATACAGAGCTTTGTGTAATTTGTACACCATCCCTTCCTGATTCTTTTTCACAAAGCCAGGTGGTTGTGACAAATATACCTCCTCTTGTAATGGACCGTTCAGAAATGCAGACTTTCCATCCAGATGCATCAAGGACTAACCTCTGTTTGCAGCTAACGCAATCACCAGTCTGATTGTTTCATGTCTAGCTACAAGAGCAAACACCTCAAAGTAATCTAGTCCAGGTTTTTGAAGAAAACCTCTAGCCACTAGCCTCGCTTTGTGCTTACCAACTGATCCATCTGGCTTCAGCTTTACCTTGAAAACCCATCTGACGCTGATGGCTTTCTTCTTCTTTGGAAGTTCTGTCAGCTTCCAAGTCTTGTTTCTTTCTAAAGCCTCAAGTTCTTTTTCATGGCATTCAGCCAGACCTTCTTCTTGAGCGCTTCTTCAACACTCACTGGTTTAGAATCTACTAACATGGCACACTGAATGACATCTCCTTTTGAGTCAACTTCTATGTCTTGCAACATGTCAAAATCTGCAAACCTTCTAGGTATTGTTCTGACTCTTTATGGCCGTTGAGCTACTTCAGAGTCAACTACTCCAGAGTCACCACCTCCAGAGTCTCCACCTTCATGATCATCTCCAGAAGCTTGATCTCCAGACTCTACGTCTTCAGAGTTTTCCCTTCCAAAATCATGACTACCACCAGATTCTGGTCATCATCAGAATCTGGATCAGAATCAGATTCACCATCTGACTCATCTTCAGAAGATGCTTCATCTTCTGACTCTAACTCTTCTTCAAAAGTTATCTTTTCCTCGGAAGTTGGTTGAGACTCTCTCCAATCCCAAACTTCTGACTCCTTCACAATGACGTCTCTGCTGACTTCAACTTTGTTAGTTTCTGGACAATAGAGCTTGTATGCACCTGTATTGTGGTACCCCACCAATAACATCACTTTTCTCCTATCATCCTGCTTCTTCCTTTTAGCTTCTAGAACGTGTTTGTAACTGTTGAATGCAGGCACAGCGGCAAGCAACAAACAAGATTTGGAAATATTGATCCAGGAATTATCGTCCACAGAGATGGAGAGATGCCATTCAATAGTTTCTATGGTTTCGAGCTCGGGATTGAATGAGCAAAAAGTAAACAAAGATATAGACAGTAAAAGAATAAACACATTCTTAGAAGAGAAATAACTTATCAGGAATGTAAATATATTCACTCTTCACAAACATACACTTACCAACCCATTATACTCAACCTACGATACTCATCCATGTTATCACGTATCTCTCACATAAGCGTCCATCTCTGGAGCACAAACGAGATCATCTCACAACTAAGGTTATCTCTAACGCAAAGTCACGAGAACATCCGTATTCTCGCGTCGGCGATCTCTCGCGCGCCGCTCAAACACGAAAGCATTAAGTACGGATACCCATAGTGAATGCTAGCTCTAAATCTATCTCTAGAGTTCAGAACCAACAGATTATCATCCTAGATAAGGATTCAAGAAGTTTATCTCTAAAGCAACCCAAATCCCCAGCATAGAGCAAAAATCCAGGATAACATCAACACAGATTCGTAAAGCAAGTTAAATATAACATTATAATCGGTAAATATACATCAGATTCAAGTAACTATACAAACAAAACCCAACCAAAAGAAATACACAAAGAATAGAAGAGATAAACCAAACATCTCGCGGGTTGTCAGCTCCGGTTGATGAGAAATCCACCTCCGATCTTCCAAGTGCATGACCCAGTGTTGTTTTCTAAGCTAATCTTGATCTAAGAATGAAAATGATGGAGTTGGAACCAAAAACTCTCCAAAACCATAACCTAGAAATGGTTCACATGAAAGAATATAAACACATTTTCTGCTACGGCCGCTTAGCGGCCAAATCTCGCTTAGCGGATTACACGTATTACAAAAAATATCAAGAACAGTAAATAGGCCTCCGCTCAGCGGCCAGACCCGCCGCTTAGCGGTCAAGGAAATTTGGTTCGCCCCTGGAAAGCGCGCTTACACGCCGCTCAGCGGCCCTTGCTGCACACAACTTCTTCCTTTGGCCTCCAAACTTGCTCCAAAATGCCTTTTAACCTCCTAATACTTCCCACAATGCATAAAACCTACAAAGAACATAAGAAAAGCTTATAAATACTATATAAAACAAATGAAAACTAAAGTATTTGAATATATACACAAAAGTGGGGATTTTATTACAAAATTAGAATGAATATAATCGATAAGTGCCACAATTATATACTCAAAATAACAACATTTTGGCACTTATCAAACTCTCCCCAACTTAAAACTTTGTTTGTCCTCAAACAATGTCAAATAAATCAAAGAATCAAAAGTAATAAACCAAAGAATTGTGAATCAACAAGTTTTGAAAACCAAAAACAAATGTATGGCTCAATACAAAAACGTATAAACAAAGTAAATACTTACCACTATCCTACAACGACAACATGTAAATGAAACTAATCCTAAGTACAAAAATCATACAAAACATTCTAACACAATACATGCTCATTTCATGAATCACACCTAGCAAAAATTCATCAATGGATGAATAACACACAAAGGTGAAGGACTTTTAACACTCATCCAACAATCTTGCAAACAAAAGATTAAATTATGCATTCATCTAAAAATCACATTGAAGATATAAAAGCAAGAATCACAAGGACTTTTCAAGGTTGTAATGTGGCTTGGTTAACAAACAAGGGATATGTCCTAAGGCTAATCGAAACAAAAACTTGCCTAAACCTAAGGGAGTGATCAATCCACCAAAGATTCAAACAACAAAACCTCGATCAAACTTATTCCTTATCCACAAGTTTCTCAAACCAATCACAATACTTATTAGCACAATTATTCACTTCTCTTTTCTTTTTCTTTTTCAAAACTCTTTTTACTTTTTTTTTTCTTTTTCATTTCTTTCTTTTTCACATTTTTTTCTTTACTTTTTCTTTTTCAACCTCATAGCAACAACCAAATAAGTGCAACCATTTCTTTCCCCAACTTGAATTCAACCACACCATCATATGAATACTCCCTACTTTCTAAGGCAAGGTAAAAATTCATACCAAAAATCATGGTTGAGGGTTCAAGAAAACAAAGAATCAATCATCCATGCAAAAATGAGAACTAAACACTCAAAGATAAGCATTTAGCAAAAACAACATGGACATTGACAAAAAGGCTCAAAAGGGGTAACAAATGATCACACACTCACAAGGTGAATTGACTATTTGGTTTTTGTAGTTGTGCTCAAAATGAAACAAAATGCCTTGATCCTTTTCATGCTTTCATAAAATCAACATAAACAAAAGATTAAGCATAATAAAATCCAGTTAAAACAAATATTGTGGCCTCCAGCATATATGAACAATGGAAAGCTTCCTCACATTTATGGTTTGGGAACTAAAGTGATTCAATCAACAAGCAAGTAATGCAAAAGAATGAATGGTATGGTAATTGTACAAATGAAAAGTTTCCTAAACATGTTATGCTATAGAAAGCGATAAATGAGTACCTTGAATGATACAACTTCAAAAACAATATCCTACCATACATCCGCAAGTTGAAACACTCAAGCTTTGGAAAATCACCTCAAAAATCTTCGAATTACCGACAAAATTCGAGTACAAACATCCAATAAAAGAATTAGAAAAACAAAACTAATATATACTATTAATTAGCCTTGGTGAAAGTGGGAAAAATGAGTGAACCGAGTGGAATGGGAACCCCACTGGTACAAAGCAAGAAAACAGAATTTTGCTGTCATCGCTTAGCGGAGCTAGGCTCGCTTAGCGATGACAGAAAAAACCAGAAAAATCAGAACTGCACCAGCTGTTCAAATTTTCTTCCACTTCACCTAAATTCCTCTTAAACATAAAAATAAACAAAATTTACAACCGTTGGGGTGCCTCCCAACAAGCGCTTGTTTTACGTCGTTAGCTCGACGCCTTTATTGTTTCGGTGTTTGGAAAGTAGCTTCCTTCCATCATGCCATGGTGACGTCTCACCGCACAAGCCTAAAGAAAGTTTCCTAACCAAACACTCAACAAACGTTACGGGTACAAATATATAAAACAATTAAACGAACATAAAAACAAAAATATACAACCATATACATAAACAAACACATATGCACAAGTATGAAACACAAACAACTATTATCATACAAAAAGGTAAAGTTGGTGAATGTTGGATTCACAAGTTGAAAAGTGAAGATTTGTTATTAAAGAGATCATCCGAGATCAACATGTTTCACCAACATTCACCAATAAAAGTATACTTATATGTAACATATACAAGTAAACTTATATGGTGAACATAAACAAGTAAACATGTACAAGTAAATATATATACAAGTGAAACTATACAATATATACGATATATACAAAGCTCAAAACCACGAAAACTATTGCGATGCAATCACAACCATCCCCGGCAACGGCGCCATTTTGTTGAATGCAGGCACAGCGGCAAGCAACAAACAAGATTTGGAAATATTGATCCAGGAATTATCGTCCACAGAGATGGAGAGATGCCATTCAATAGTTTCTATGGTTTCGAGCTCGGGATTGAATGAGCAAAAAGTAAACAAAGATATAGACAGTAAAAGAATAAACACATTCTTAGAAGAAAAATAACTTATCAGGAATGTAAATATATTCACTCTTCACAAACATACACTTACCAACCCATTATACTCAACCTACGATACTCATCCATGTTATCACGTATCTCTCACATAAGCGTCCATCTCTGGAGCACAAACGAGATCATCTCACAACTAAGGTTATCTCTAACGCAAAGTCACGAGAACATCCGTATTCTCGCGTCGGCGATCTCTCGCGCGCCGCTCAAACACGAAAGCATTAAGTACGGATACCCACAGTAAATGCTAGCTCTAAATCTATCTCTAGAGTTCAGAACCAACAGATTATCATCCTAGATAAGGATTCAAGAAGTTTATCTCTAAAGCAACCCAAATCCCCAGCATAGAGCAAAAATCCAGGATAACATCAACACAGATTCGTAAAGCAAGTTAAATATAACATTATAATCGGTAAATATACATCAGATTCAAGTAACTATACAAACAAAACCCAACCAAAAGAAATACACAAAGAATAGAAGAGATAAACCAAACATCTCGCGGGTTGTCAGCTCCGGTTGATGAGAAATCCACCTCCGATCTTCCAAGTGCATGACCCAGTGTTGTTTTCTAAGCTAATCTTGATCTAAGAATGAAAATGATGGAGTTGGAACCAAAAACTCTCCAAAACCATAACCTAGAAATGGTTCACATGAAAGAATATAAACACATTTTCTGCTACGGCCGCTTAGCGGCCAAATCTCGCTTAGCGGATTACACGTATTACAAAAAATATCAAGAACAATAAACAGGCCTCCGCTCAGCGGCCAGACCCGCCGCTTAGCGGTCAAGGAAATTTGGTTCGCCCCTGGAAAGCGCGCTTACACGCCGCTCAGCGGCCCTTGCTGCACACAACTTCTTCCTTTGGCCTCCAAACTTGCTCCAAAATGCCTTTTAACCTCCTAATACTTCCCACAATGCATAAAACCTACAAAGAACATAAGAAAAGCTTATAAATACTATATAAAACAAATGAAAACTAAAGTATTTGAATATATACACAAAAGTGGGGATTTTATTACAAAATTAGAATGAATAGAATCGATAAGTGCCACAATTATATACTCAAAATAACAACATTTTGGCACTTATCAGTAACACACAGAACCAAAAACCTTTAGATGACTAACACTCTGCTTCTCCTTAGTCCACTTCTCTAAAGGAACTATTTCCTCCAGCCTCTTCGTTGGACACTTGTTAAACACATATGCTGCAGTAGCAATAGCTTCTCCCCATAGATTATGAGGAAGCTTCTTCTCTTTTAGCATACTCCTCGTCATATCAAGCAAAGTACGGTTTCTACGTTCAGCAAGACCATTGTGTTGAGGAGTATAAGGAGCAGTAACCTCATGCTCAATTCCATTATCATCACAGAACTTCTGGAATTCTGTAGAGTTATACTCACCTCCACCATCCGTTCTGAGAATCTTTATCTTCTGACCACTCTGCTTCTCAGCCTTCACTTTGAACTTCTAGAATTCTGTGAACACCTCAGTCTTAAACTTGATAAGTGTTACCCACGTCATTCTTGTGAACTCATCCACAAAAGACACAAAATACCTATTTGCTCCAAGTGAAGGTTCTGGAAATGGTCCACACACATCAGAGTGCACTACTTCCAGAGCATGCTTTGCTCTTGGAGCAACTTCTGATACAAATGGCAATCTGGGTTGTTTGCCTTTCATGCATACCTCACATAACTTCTCAGGCTTCACAATCTTTGGAATGCCATGTACAAGCTTCTTAGAACTTAGATGCCCCAGGCTTCTATAGTTCAAGTGCCCCAACCTCTTATGCCACAGCTTACTATCACCTTCTGAGCCTTCAGCACTCAGACACTCTGTTTCAGCTATTTCTACATTCACCTTGAATGTTCTGTTGCTTCCATGTTCAGATTGCATAATCAACTTCTGATTAGAATCATACAACTTCAAGAGATTGTTCTTCATAACAACTGAGAAACCTTCTCAATGAGCTGACCTACACTCATCAGATTGCTTCTGATTCCAGGAACATACCAAACATCCTTTATCAGAACAGTCTTTCCATTCTTCATTTTGACTTTGACATTTCCCATACCTTCTGCAATAAGATACTTATCATCAGCACATCTGATCTTTGTCCTCCTTTCAGAGTCAAAGTCTATCAGCCATTGTTTGTTTCCAGTCAAGTGATTTGAACACCCAGTGTCCATATACGACCACTCTGACAAACATCTTCCGTCAGACTCTGAAGCCATCAATAGCACAGGTTCGTCATCAGAATCACCTCTAGCTATATTTGCTTCTTCTGATTTCCTTCCTTTGTTTGCCAAACAGTCTCTAGCAAAATGGCCAAACTGTTTGCAACAGTAACATTGAACTTTCTTCTTATTCTTTCCCTTCTGATATCTCTTCTCATCAGAAGTTGAGGCTTCCTTCTGGAATCTATCACCACGTCTATGCTTCTGGTCCTTCTTGACAAAAGAAGCCTTCAGAGCTTGCTCAACTTCTCTCTCAAAAGTTCTCTCAGTCAGACGCAACTCTTGTGCTTCTAAACTGCTTTGCAACTCTTCTATTCTCATGATTTTCAGATCTTTAGAATGTTCAATAGATACAACAATATAACCAAATTGAGGAGTAAGAGACCTCAATATCTTCTCTATGATTACTTGTTCAGAAAGAGTTTCTCCACAAGCCTTCATATCATTAGTGATCACAATCACTCTAGAGATATACTCAGAAACTTTCTCATTGTTTTTCATGTTGAGATTTTCATATTGTTTTCTCAGGGATTGAAGCTTCACCTTCTTTACTGATACGTCACCACCGTAACACCTGACCAGTATATCACACGCCTCCTTAGACGCCATAGCATCAGAAATCTTCTCAAACACATTCACATCCACACACTGATGGATGAAGAACAACGCCTTTTGATCTCTCTTGTTCGTTTCCCTCTGCGCTTCTCTTTGTTCTTCGTTGCATCCGCTGCAACCGGAACATATCCTCTAGTGACAAGATCTAAAACATCTTGAGCACCAAATAACACACGCATTTGAATCATCCATCTATTCCAGTTTTTACCATCAAGAACTAGAAGTTTGGTATTCAAGTTGCTTCCACTCATCTTTAAACTTGTGCAGAAAAATTAGATTTCACTCACTCTCACACAGTGTTTCCCAACCCACAAACAACCAAGAAAAATGTGATTCAACACAACTTTGTTTCCCAGAAACAAAATCAATCACACAGTCACACAAACTCACGTTCACTCGTGTTTCCCTGTGTTTGGAACCGGAGCTCTAGATACCAATTGTTGGTGCACAAAGAATAAAGATGATGACAAAGAGAATAACGGCGCAAAAAGGTTAATGAGAGAGAATAAAGTTGTTGATATATTAAATGATAGCTACTGCAAGGCTATTTATACAAAAGAAAAAATTCTTGCCACGTAGGCCCTAACAGACTAAACTTAGCGAACAAGCTTAAGGTATAAACAGTACAATACTAAGAAATACTAAAGTACCCTTACTACTAAACAGCTAAGCTAATGGGACCCAGAAGGTAACATCTTCTGGTCAACACTATCTTGTGAGTAACCATCAGAAGATCAGCCCACATTAGAACTTCTGATGTTCATCTTCTGAATATTGAATTACTCTTCAATATCAACCACTTAAAATGCAGTAATATGAAACAAGAAAGAAAAACGTTTTTTTTATCTTCATCACCATCTCAAAATCATACCAATTTACATTGTCATAGATTCATCCATCATCTTCATCTTACATCATTCCTAAAAAAATTTAAATTTATACATCATCTTCATCTTCTATCATCTCTAAAAAAAATCATATTTGTCCATCATCTTCGTCATCAACTCAAATTCATCTATCATGTTTATTTTTCATCGTCTCTAAAAATTTAGATCCATCCATCATCGTCATCTTCCACCATCATTTTTATCTAATTAAAATAAACAATAAACTTATATTACTAATATGAAACTACTCTTAAATTAATTTCATTTTCTCTTTAATTTTATCTTTTTCAAGAAACAAACGCATGCAATTGATTATTCCAACCCAAACAAAACCTATAAATTGACAATAGTCTTAATATACATATCTAAAATTAAAAAAAATGCATGCGTGTTTGAAAGAGAAATCTCATATTTTAAGAAATATTGTAAATAAGTTATTACAAAAACTATATATAGAAAAGATTAATAGATATATAAATGATAATTAAATTAAATGTGAAATTGTTATAAGAAAACTGATAGAAAAAAACAAATGATGAATACATAAAATTAAAGTCTAGAAAAAACAATTCATATTGAAGACAAAGGAGATGGAGATATGTGTATTATGCAGTGTTTTAACAATCGGATTGAATCGGCTAGTCGGACGGGGAATCAAAAGGGTCACTGGTCTGGTCTGATTGCTGGATCGAATATTACTATTGAACTAGCCAAAATTGATAAAAATCGATGAACCGGCAGTTTTGAAAAATCAACAGATTAAATGCATTCTTTTTTATTACTCGGACAAAACGACGTCGTTTTGATAACCTTTTTTATTAAAATAAACAAAATATAAGTAGACTTTGTTCAAAACTTATTTGGAACAACTTTCATTTGTTTGCAATTAAATGATGTTCAAAATTTTATTTGGATTTGTATTTTGTACTATTTTGTTCTGTGTGTGACTATGTTTCGAATTTTAATTTAAAGAATGAACACGCGAAATTATGATATTTTGAAATTTTGTAAGCGTAGAGATATTTTTTAGAGACCGAGTCAACCAGATCCACTGATTTAATAAATATATAGTTTTGTTATAGAGACCGATTTATTAAATCGAGTTATATGATTTAAATTGATTTAATTATGTAGTTTGACTAATGACCCAATGGTTCGAACAATAAATCAGTGACCTAATATCCTCACTGGTTTGATGACCGATCTGATTTTTAAAACATTGGTATTAATTGATTGTTTTTGTCTTCTTCTTTTTAAATCTTTTATTATCGAGAAAATAAATAATTGTTTTGAATTCGAAAAAGATTGGGGTTGTTTGATTTTTGGGCAATTTTTTCTTCAACATTTTCGCAGGAACTAATATATAATTTTTTTTATGTTGTGTTGGTGTTGGTGTGCATAAGAATGTACATGGACACTTTCTTAACATGTTGCCTACAAAATATTGACAATCACATGTGCTAAAAAACTCCCTCTTTGGCAAGTTTTTAGGCAAATCAAAATGTGCAAGATGTTATGCACATTCTTATAGCATTCTTCTATGTAGGTCTTGACTTTTAAATAGGCTAGCACGAGATAAACATCCGTATAGACATAACATGTTAACCACCATACATCAAAACACAACGGAGTAAGTAAAGAGCAAGTTAATAAAATGATCGCATCTAAAGAGGAAACCACTTGCATAAATGTAGGAAATGTACCTTTACTCCCTCTATTTGCCATAAATGGACAAAGAATTGAGACAAATCATCTAGCTCTTAGAGGCATACACATCAAAAAAACAATTATTAGGTCCAACAAAGGGAAAAACACAAAAGATCACAGGACTCTAGCCCTCACAAAGGCAAAAGCAGCACCAAGAACACTAACTCGCACAGAGAAAATAGAACAGAAGTAATATTTTGCCATACAAATAGCTTACATAAACACAATACCAAAAGAACAAAAACTTAAATTCTTTATCGCCAATCTACAAATCACTAAGAGGTGCCACCTCTAGAATCAGTCTCATTCCACATCTTATTCACCTTCATTACTTTCCTAGTCTTAATTCCCACTTAATGTTTCAACATCTTTCTCAACATTTTGAACTACAATCAGGGAAGTAGATGCATCAGCAACCTTTGGGTTCATCATTTGGATAAGACCATAAAGCATACTTTTCTGGTGGTCAATGTAGATATCATTTCTTTTAAGGATTTTGACTCCTCCGTATGAAAATTAAGAAGGTGGGCTCTAGCAGGCCCAGACATGGAAAAACATCGGGAATATTATCTCTAGTAGGAAGACCAAATTCATCAAAATTCAGAAGATTGGGGAGAACAATGTTTGGGAAATGTTTCCCAACAAAAATTTTGTAACTGAAATTTAGAGGACTGGGGAAAACACCAATAACATCATCACCAATCACAATATTAGGTTTTTGCTTAATTAAAACACCACATGTCAAAGACGAAAAACAAATGGGAAGCTTAATGGAAAAAGACTCGGCATGTTTCAACACTTGATCAAACATATAATCTATGAATTCAAAGGTAGTTGTAGTTCCTATTTAGTAATTTAAACTAGCAATACTTGGAGTTATACTTGATCCATGATTTGTAGGTGCCTAGTTAGAAACCCATATCTTGTATAGGATGGTGTACTTTACACTTAAGTTTGAGGCAGTGAGTAGACCTTTGGACAGCCATTCATCATGGATGTTACTAGTAATTTTTTGTGTAATAATCTCCATTGAGGGGACACGGTCATCAGTGATGAGTTTTCCTATATCCATGTACTCATTGATAATGGTGGGAGAAAAACTGAAAAAGTCTCCATGAACGTGGACTTTCCTATACTTGGAACTTATTGCATCATTAAAACCTTTTGAAAGGTTTACAATGAATTCTTTCACGATTCTAGGGTAAAACAGACCAACATCAACCACAGTCTTCTGGACTTGTGCGTCATCCAACAATTCTATAATTTCTGAACATCTTTGGGCTTCTTTGGACCTCTTTCTCTCTCTCTCTTGAAATACGCCTATGGAAGACATATGTCCATTTTAAGACACTCTCTTTTGAATGGAAGGAAGCATTTTCTAAAGGCATATCTGCTAGAACATATTTGATATCTTCCTACCATGGTTTATACATTACAACGTCTCACGGTACTGCAAAAATAAATACATCAATATCAGATAGTTATATTAGTATAAAACAAATGTTTAAAAAAAGTAACAAACAATTATGTTACCTCTCCTTCTCACACATTCCTATAAGCATGGTGTGCATATAGTGGAAGTATTGAAATGTATTTGGGGCCTTCCAGAAAACTATCAGGTGGGACAAAATTAGGTTCGGTTGTTAGGATGTGGATCATCTACATGTACATTAGCATGAACGGGAGTAGTGGGTACTTCTCCAACAACTGACATTGATTTAGCTCTCTCTTGACTCACTAAATCATGTTGGCACAGCCAACCATGTATGTATCCTTGTTGTTCGTCAGTCATTTTCTATAATCAAACAAGAAAAGACATGTCATAGTCAAAGAAGCATAAACAATGTATAAGCAAATTGAATTAAGAAACATAATGATAAATAAAGAAATTCATATTTTGTTATCCGTACTAAGGGTTTGGAGTTTGAAATCAAGATTACAAGCAGAGAGAAGAAATCAGACCAAACATCAACTTGAACCCTCAAATGTTCCAAATCCATCCCAAATTTAAGTAGGAATTTTATTTCAATTGGATGTAACATAATGTAGCTTAACTATAATCTATTAAGCTATTAAAGAGTTGCATGCATCAAAAATCAGAAAAGTAAGAATATGAGAAACTTATCAAAAGTGAGGATGAATAGGCTTAGTTTCAATGGAAATGAGTTGAAGTTGACGAAGTTCTTCGTTTGAATGAACAGAAGTGATACTGAGAGCAAGGTTGAAAATATGTTGGATTCAGATGAGTGAGAGCTTTGTTCTATTTTTGAGATAAGTTGAGAAATTAGTTTCAAATGTAATGGAACGGGGATGGAAAGACTGCTCATGCACACTTAAATGAATGTGTTTGGATTTCAATATTCGAAGTTAAATATGAATTTCAATCTCCAGACTTATATTCTATTTGTATTTGGTGTGGTTGTAAAATCGTGTTTGTTGTGATTATAGTGAACTCAGATTTCAATCTCGAGATTTTTTTTATTTGTATTTCGCATGGTTTTTAGATTGAGTTTGTTGTGTTTAGGATACTTGTGAATTCCAATTTCTGAATTCTAAAGGTATTTTCAAAGTTTTGCCAGAATAAATGAGTAATATATAGAGTCCAATGAACAATACCCTTCTAAAATTAGAATCTATCAAAAATTTGAGACTCTATACGGTGGGCCTACTTGAACACCCAGATGATTTGCCTATTATAAATGTATTAAAAAAAACACTTGTCCATGTTTCATATTTGGGACATTTTGAAAACACACAACAAATTTGTCTAATACTAAGATTCAATTCATGTTGATGATGAATGACCATACAAACATACATATAAAAAAGGAGACAAAAATCCAAAAGAGACTCCCATACTTAAATTGGTAATGACTAAATTAAACTGTTAAACTGCATAAAGATGGCTCAACTCTTTTCCAAGACAATTTCTTGAAGCTTGTTGCAGAAATCATCAATATAAGATGATTCAAGATCTTTATTAAGCAACATCTCTCTAACCTTAGCATGAATAGCCCTCACTTTCTTACTGGTTTCATTTTCATCATCCATCACAATTCTCACAGCTTTACAAACACCATCTTTAGTATACATTCCATCTTCACCTTTCTCAACTTCCACACCAACTTTCAAGCTATTTCCCATCATCCTAGCATTCAATATCTGATCACCAACGTTTGGCAACAAAACCAATTGACATTTATTCACCAATGCCTCAGACAAAGAACCTGAACCACAATGTGTAATGAAACACCCCACAGAAGAATGTTCAAGAATTAGTTGCTGTTGAACCCATCCACCATAAACAACACCTCTTCCTTTAATCCTTTCTGCAAACCCTTCTGGTAATGCTTCTTCTATAGTTACAAAACCAAAAGGTGGTTTCAAAGCTGCAAAAAATGGCATGCCAGTTAACTCTAGACCAAGCATAACTTGTTGAAATTGATTTGGCCTTAAAACACATTCACTTCCAAAACAACAATAAACAACTGAATCTGTTTTGAATCCACCAAGCCAAGTTGACCAATTTTCATCCAAAGTAGAATTTGAGTTTTGAAATATAACAGGTCCTGAAGTAAGAACCGGTTTATTAAACTGTTTCTGTATGTAATCTAAATAAGGTCCTTCAATCTCTCTACAAGTTCTGTATCCCAATGCATCAGCTTCATTCATAGCAATGGCTTGTCGATCATAGAAAAGAACATTGCCTCCAAAAAGTTCTGTCCTCTTAGCGGCAAAGAGTTTAGCTTCATTCATATAAAGTTTTATAGATGAATCAGGATAACCAGAAGGGGATTCCATGAGATCAAATTCGGTTAAATTTTGTTTTAAAAATCTAGCTGGTGTTAAAGTATAGCCAACCATAACCGAACTACCGGTGCAATAATGAAGAGCTTTGATGCCTAAACGTTTGGTTAGAGATGGAATCCAATGAGTGAAATCGTAGAAAACAATGTGAGGTTTGAGATTAGTGAGATGAGCTTCGATGTCGGGTTGTGTTAGGTCCATGGCAGT
Source organism: Vicia villosa (assembly GCF_029867415.1). NCBI lineage: Eukaryota > Viridiplantae > Streptophyta > Magnoliopsida > Fabales > Fabaceae > Vicia > Vicia villosa. Next base: position 319,314 of record NW_026705260.1, read on the forward strand.
CATGATGTGTGGTTGTAAAGGGTATGGAACATCAGCTGTTGTTTCTGCATTGGGAGGAAGGCCTTCAACGTGAGGAACTGTGATGGTGACAAAAGTGATTAACTGGGGATGGAGATTATGTGGCTCTAATTTGGATTGTGATGATTTAGGTGTGAGAAAAGTGATTGTGTGGCCTTTTTTTGCTAGTTGGTTAGCTAGGTGAAAGAATGCAGTTTGATGGCCCATGGCAAACCATGGGTACATTGCTATGTGTAAAGAAGATGATGAATCCATTATGGTGATTGAGAGAAAAAGGATGTAAAAGAAGAAGAGAGAAAAGAGTGATATTTGTTTGGTTAAATATAAATATAGAGAAAAGCGAGAGTAATGGAGATCCTTTGATTCAGGTGGTGAAGGAATTTGTCTTGTGTGTTTATTTAGAAAGAAAGAAAGAAACTAAAACAAACGTTAAACCTGTAAACTAATGCCGTGTGTCTGCAACATGCAATATGTGGAGTAAATATATGAACCATTTATTTTGAGATTTAAATGCTTAATGTTGCAAAGTCAATTGCGACAAAGGGCATGAACAACATAATGTCTGGTAAAATAAAAACATATCACCTACGTGGAAATAAATAATTTTTTTTACGCGTAACTCATTGATAATATTTTGAATTCGTGTTGGTACATGATAAAATTGTTAAAACTAGCAAGTGATGGAGTCGCCTGTGTCAAAGCATGAGCAATCTCGTTAGTTTGTCTTCTAACAAATTTAACATAAGAGTTTCTAAAGAAAAGTCTTAATAAAGGATTAAATTTGAGTGTAATAGCATCTAAATCAAAATCAAAGTCATTTGGTTGCTCATTTATCACACTATCCACAACACTTTTAGCATTTAGTTTAAAATTCACCAAATCAAACTCAAACTCATGAACCCATTAAATGGACGTCAGCAGGTTTAGAACTTCCCCTGCATCTACATCACTAATAATAGAAAACCATTGAGTATGAGTTACAATAAACTTAACTTGAATGTAAACTCTTATTCCTACCTTGTTATCAACAAAGAAAAGTTGTCATATTCATAATTTTGCTTGTATGATGGAAAAGTGTTGAATATCTAATTATATATATCATGATCTTGACAAACCAAATGCATAGGAGGTATTGAATGTATAAGAGAACATTTATTTTTTATGTTAATTGAATAATCAATATATATAAATTGTATGTTAGATAAGATATATTAATTAATAAAAATATTTTTAAAAACTAATAATTTTCTCTTATTTTTATAAATAAGATCGAAAGGGATATTATTAATAAATTCATTAAGTAATAATCATCAAACTCTAATTTAAATTTCTAATTTAAAGGAAGAGTAGATATGTGTGCAATTGTTGTAACCATAGAATATTATAAAAAAAACTAGTATCATGAAAATTGAAGAACTTTAAGGTAGTTTAGAGGCATAAGAGTTGTGTCTAAATGAAAGAAACTCTGAAAGGGAGTTTAAATAGATTTTGAAGGTTTCTTTTGTTAAGAAAAACAAGAAGCAAACATGGCTAGAGATCAAGAAAAAATGTTCAAAAGTCATAACCTTCTTCTTCTGAGGAAAAGAAACAGGAGAATGTTCAGAAGGGAAAGGAGAAGTTTGATAAGAGAAAAGTCGAGTGCTACAATTTAATAGATTGGGCCACTATGCCTCTGACTGCTAGTCAAATAAGGAAAACAAGTGTGAAAAAGACAATATAGCTAGAGGAGACTCAGATGATGAACCTTTGTTATTGATGGCATTGGGAATGAAGGTGAAAACATGGTAGACCGGTGGTTTGTGAACACTATCACCTAACTAGAAACAAACAATTGCTTGTTGATTTTGACTCTGGTAGAAAGACCAAGATCATATATGTGCTAATGATAACTATTTGAATGCTGGAGAAATGGGAAATGTCAGAGTGAAGTTGCAGAATGGATAAGCTGCTTTGATCAATGATGTATGATATGTTTATGGCATGAAGAGTGTCATACCCCAAAATTTGCCCTCCTATATTCAATCAAAGGATTGTGAATATTCAAGGCTTCAAATGGATCTCAAGGTCTCTCATATGTCTCAAAGTATCTCCATGTCAAAAGTCAAGCTTCTATCCCAAGGATTGCTCACTCAATGGCTCGGACGACCAATAATCGACTGTGTTGACCTAAAAGTCAACTATAGTCAAAATATAGTCAAACTTCAAGATTTTTGGTCAACATCAAGTATGTGAGGTTATATCCATCATTTGATCAAAGGTTGATCATGATCCATTAATAAAAACTCAGAGATGAACAAATTCAAAGGTTCAAATTAGGGTTTTCCATAGGAAAATTCAACTCAACTTTGACTGACCATAACTTCCACATGGAGTATCAAAAATTCCCCAACCAAAGCCTATTTTGAAGGAAATTTGATTCTCTACAACTTTGTCTCTCAGAAGCTAAGGCCAGAAATGCATCATTTGAGAGATGAGGTACAAGAGATTATAGGTCCTCCGAAAAGTCAACAAAAGACACCTTTTGAGTCAAAGCTCATAACTTGAGCATGGAAACTCCAATTGAGATGAAACCAAAGGTATCATGTAGAGGACTCTTGGAGCTTTCCAAAAAGTCTTCTAACACTTCCATATCATAAAAATTGAAGGAGTTATGATAGTTGCAAGTTGGGCAAAATTAAGGAAATACATGAAGTACAAAAGTGAAGAAACTTATCTTTCAAACCAATGGGCCAAATTTTTGGATCTAAAACATATCCATGGATAATAGCAAGACTTAAAAATCTATTATCTCATTTTTATGACACTTATTTCATTTATTTGAATATTTATTCATTTAAATATTAAATAAGTTAAATAAAACCTAAGATAATTAGATTAAATCAAAAAAATTGTTTTTTTAATCAGTTTCAATGATTTAATATATCAAATATATAGGCTAATTTCGTTCATGAGATAATGGGGAGATTTTATACTAATTTAGTAAGCTTTCAATCAAAAATAAATAGAAAATATATCAATCTCAATCATCAAAAATACATGGGCTCTCTCCAAATTTTGTCAACCCTAACTGAGCCCATATATATACTAAAAACATTCACTAATGAAGGGGGACGAAGATTGGGGTGGAGAGGCTAGGGTTTCCACATTCAAAAATCTCTCCAAGCTAGGGCATGCGTTTTCTTGGTGTATAGCTGCTCTCAGGGAGTTTAAAGCTTGCACTCACCTTCTGGAGGTTGAAAGGGACGATTCCATGCTTTTACATCAGCCTGAAACGTCCCCGAATCACACACTTCAAATACTCCGGTTTTGGTAAGATTCTTGGATTCGTTTTCCGATTTCCATGCATTGTTAACGTGTTGTGTATGTTTATTCATGACCAGGGTGGTATTTGGGCCGGATGCAACGTGCAACATGCATGTTTCGAGACGTAAATCACGATACGCCATTAAAGGACCTCAAAGAGTTGTCACGGTCGAACCAGCCGATACAGAGCTTTTCAGTCGAAACTAACCCCGCCGTTGCATCCGCAGCCATCGAATTAGCATATCTGGGTTCTTCTTTTTTTTGGTTTTGGTCGATTATCGCAGGAGTTCCAATGTCTCCTCATCGGAGAAGAAGGTGGAGCCGCCACCGGCGGCAGTCTTGAAGTCGCAGGGTCAATCCACTGCATGCATGGAGCCACCAAGGGTTTTCATTGGTCCGTCATAAATGGTACAGTATCTCTCCGTCTCTGATTTGCTGGTCAAAAAGTCCACGCACGCTTCTCCATTCCTATTGGCTGCGTATGAAGCAAAAAGGGCCCACCACTGACTGAGTTTGACTATGCAATTGATTCAGGTTTGTTTTATATATTTATTACTTTTATTGCGCTAGTCTTACAGCTTGAACATTCAGCAGAGACGGTTGAATCATGTACGTGGAACCTAAGAGACCTGGGTTCGATCCCCAGGTCATGTGTATTTTCTTGCTATTTTCTCAATTTGTTTATTAAGATCAAGTCCCAAATACTGTGTTGCGCGCCCCCCTGGGATCATCATGCACTCTCGGTTCCTCACCGTTGGATCTTCTATGATCTGAATCTAACGTCTTCAATTGAGGAGGCACACCATGGACACTCTCTAATACAGTAGCACAGGATTAGTGCCCAGGTTTCATTATTTCTTTTATTTTTCTTTTATATATTATTTGTATAATTGATTTTGGTTATTTTATCATGTACATAATTTAATTCCAATTAATATAATTAGGATTTAGGTTATGACTTTTAGGATTATTTTTCCGATTATATTCCTGACTATTTCCTCGATTAATTTATTTAATTAATTTTAATTATATAAATCATAACAACCCTTATAAATATATTAAGATATTAGGGTTTGCTCCATCCCATTTGCCCAAAGTATCGAAATATTAAAATTATTATTCGTTTCGACTAAATTTATTGGTCGCGATGGTTAATAATCGATTAATTTAATTAATCAAATCCTATATAATTCAAACACATATTATTTGGCTAAAGGGTTTCAACCATCTTATTGGTTGCAATGATTAGCCTATCTTTCCCATTCAAATTCATTATTATTTTTAATCGAATCAATCGATTACGAGGGATAATGATACAAATTAAATTAAATTCCTAAAAAATACTTTTATTCGTTATCAGTGATAATTGAATCCATCAATTAAAATTGGTAACGATACAACTACTAATCTTTTAACTATGGTGATCGAATCTATTGATCATTGCGGTTAATAGTACATACTAAAATCAGGGTTGTACGCCCACATCTAAAACACTAAACCGCAATACTACAGATTTTCATCCCTTCAAATACTGCGATGTTCATAACTATGATAAGGTAATTCAAAATACCTTCGAACTTCGCACTTCAAAACAACTTCAAATACAATCAAATTCTAATTCTAAGGCGTACAATCCTGTACCCGAACTACGTAGACTCTGATCCTCCCTAAGGAGGTACGTAGGCACTTGGCAACAAGGCGAGTCCCCCTCCTCCAAATCTTAATCATGTCCATAATTAAGCTTTAACCCTATTAACTTTCTGCCACCTTTCTTTATTTTTTGCCATAACCCTAATCTTTGCAATATTAACCTTTAGGAAAGGGTTTTGGGTGCCTAACACCTTCCCTTAACCCGAATATAGTATCTTACCTTGAATCTCATAACCATTAAAGGTTTCCTATTCGCCTTGGTAGAATAGGTGGCGACTCTAAACCTTTCAATTTTAGGGAAGGTTGCTACAGCTGGCGACTCTGCTGGGGACACTATAATGGTGAATACTATGCTCCTATAGGTTTTAGGTTTTGGCAGGGTTTAGGTTTGACAACTTTTTAGGGTTTGGCTAATTCGTCTTTTTTAGGGTTTGTAATTATTTTTTTTATTTTTTTTTTAAAAAAAAAAATTTTGTTTATTTGTTTTCTATCTAAAAAATATTTAATTTTTTATAATATGTTTATATTTAATTATTTATGTTAATATATTTATATCTAATTGCCTGTTGCTATATTTTTATATGCATTGCTGGTATTTTCTATGTTGTGTTAAACCCTAAGTGTGGGAGTTAACTTTGAGATCAATAGGGGAGCATGAATCGCCTACGAGTCTCATTGATAACTCCACTCGAAGTGGGTTGAGTATTCGGAAATGTCCAAAACGAGGCTTGACTTTGTTGAGGGCTGGACTGAATACTTGGCTGATCTCTCCGAGAACCTACCCCAAAAATTCGAACCTCATGGATAAAATGAGTCGTTCCAAAATCCGAAGAGACAAAAAGTCTTGGAGGCTACGAACGACCCCATGAGACCTTCTAGAACCCCCCTATAAAAAGGTTGGCTCCCAAGAGCCGCTACGTCGAACCTATGAACCTAAGACTTTTGGGCTTATGTACTTATTATATGTTTGCAATTTATATGCTTCGAGTATCTATGTGTTTCAATTTTGCAGGTACCCCTACGTATTCCCTAGCCTATAGGGAACCTATTCTTAAAATCATGTCCTTCGTACGAAGGACACCTTTGTTAGCATACGTCGATTGGCCTCTCGATGGCCATGAGATCTAGTGACTGTCTCGAACGGTCACCCCATGCTTACTCCTACGCACTCCCTAGCCCGTAGGGATTTTCCTTTTACATCTTTGTATTTTTACAACCACGTGTCCTTCCCACGAAGGACATCTTCATTAACGCATATCGATTGGACTCTCGATGGCCATGAGATCTAGTGACTGTCTAGAACGGTCATCCCGTGCTTATTCTCGTATACCCCTAACTTGTAGGGTTTGGATTTCCGTTTATACATCTTTCATCCCTAGCCTGTAGGGATTTCTCTTCACTCGATATCGTCCTTAGATAGGATGCGTTCCACATAGAGAACCTTCCCACGAGGGACAATTTCGTAAGTACACGTCGAACGACCTCTCGAAGGTCATGAGACTTGGTGACCGTCTTGAACGGTCATCAGCTGCTACTTCCCACGAACTTCCTAATCTATTCCCATTAACGTGTCATAATATCTAGCTCGCAAATGTTTCATTAGAGTCTAATGTCATCCCTAAACCCGCATAGGCTATCCTTAGGATTGTATCTATCGCACGTCCGCGTTGCATTACATACAAGGAGTCATAATATACAAATAATAAAGGAGTCCTTTGCATACGCACGCATTCACATTCTCAGGCATTCATACATTTACATACACATTTGCATTTCCATCTTCACCCGCATCCATACTCACCGTGCTAGCCGGTTTCCTGAAACTCATGGAGAAAAATAAAAGGATCATAAACTATGGAGAAAGGAAGATAAGCTATTACCGTGCCAGCCGCATGTCCATGCCTTTTCGTAACAGGATCATAAATACATCAAAGGTTATCATCGAGCAAGGATTAGTTCAACAAATGAGTTCCCTCATAGATACACTTAAGAGGTATCTAGTCATAAAGGGGTTCATCTTAGAACATATCAAAGTTACAAGGACGCTCTACGATAACCTGGGGGCAAGGGTTAATCCAACTAGGGCAATACCCTGAACAAAAATGCGTAACTACGATGGAGGAAATCGACATGTGTTAACCCCACGCCAAGGGGCAAAAGGGTCATAGATTTTCTCACAAGCGTTGAAGGTTGCAAATGGTGTGATACTATCCGATGGAAAAGCAAAAGAGGTCCAGTCTAAGGAAACTCATGAAGTTCCGAAACGACGAAAACCCACCGCTAACAATTCATTCCCGACAGGTTTGACGTGCCCAAGGAGAATTCCAGATTACCCTTCACTTCTACGAGTCCACGAACTAAGGAGTGAAACAAGGTCAACAAACCCACAAAGGAGATTGCCCCTAGGATCAATAGTTTTATCATTTCAAGTTGTAACCTCTACGATCACAAAAGTATTATCTGACGTAAAACGTTGTATCTTTCGAATAGTAATTCAATAAAATAAGCATGCATGTTTTGAAATCAATCCATTCGCTTCATTCGCTCACTACTACGACTTTCCACTCGCACCCTTCTATTCTATTTCAATTTCAACTTCCAATTATTAACAAACTTGAGGGAGAATGACGAATACAAATAACTGAATCCAGCTAAACATGTGCTTTCAAAGTAAGACCGAACTGACGATGTACAGGCATTGTTTCAATTCCCAAACAGTGGAGACATAAGGATGTTAATCCCTCGTTACCCCCTCGAGCCAGGAGTTGGAGTTTGTTTCTACTTTTTCAAATAAACCTTGATTTTAACCAGGGGGGGGTAGATTTCAATTAATTCAATGGCGTACTTTGGTTGTCAAGAGAATTAGTTAATCCAAGGAAGGATTTAAGCAAAGGTTCAAGCATATCTTCTTCCTCGCGTTCATCCGAGATTGAGGAAGCAATGGAGATAACATTCACAACATCTCATTCCTCATTACATCATTCAAGATCGAGGAAGTGTCAGAGGTGAAGCTTACAAATCAAAATCGACATGGCAGTCACAACATTCAATATCCAAGGATCAAATCTTAAAAGGAGCTTTCAAAAGAAAAACGCCCGCTAAGTCAAAATGGAGAATTTCAGAAAAAACAAAGATGACTTAGGCAAAAATTAGGGCATCCAGATGGATCAAACTCAAAGGAATTGGTTCATGCAAAAATAAGCGATAAAAACAAAGCAAAAGCAAAACACAAAGTACAATCTTGTGACTGCTAAATCATCGAAGTTTCTCACCTATGCGTAGATCTTTACAACACTTTTACCATCAATGCTTGGACCTCTACTAAGGCTTCTGCCCAACATTAAAACTGAAACGATTCTCTTACAAACAAAGCATATCCATTGGATTAGGCGAACTTTAGGATCTGGAGAACATCAAGGAGAAAGGGATGGGTTAAATAAAATTTTGAGCCATATATCCATTGTTTCTTAAAACATGAACCAGGCCAAGTTACAACATTTAAAAGTCCTAATTGAGGCAAGGTTAACCACGAAAGCATATTAAGAAGGATTTTGTTATACTGACTCCTATGTTTGTTAAAACTATTTCTAATCACTACGCTTCTTCAAACATCCATTTCTAATCATCCAACACTAATTTGTAACGGATTTCGATTTCAAAACTTGCATTCGCATTAGAATCACTTTTCGGGGGATACAACATTATCTACGAATATACACTTAGCATAAAGGTGATCATTTCTGATAAAGACTCTTGAATGGGGAAACCACGTCCAGAGGGTTTTCCTAAACGGGGGCATACAACCAAGGATCCTATTAACTAGGAGCATTTATCCTAAAGGTTCAATCGACTTGGGTCACATCTCGAAGCAATCTCAATCAGGGGCATGTCAAACATGGGAGAAATTTAAAAGGATAGAACACCAGGGATAACCCTTCATATCCTGAAAATCAAGGGCATACCCTTCAATCTAAACGTCGAAGCATATGACAAGGTTATTTCCTGGGGCACTTCCCTCATAAGCATCTTTTCCCACGAAAATATTGGGGCAATGGATATCAAATCCATAAGATGCACAACAAAAGGAAAAGGCGTCTTCACACTTTACAACCTCGAATCAATCTTTCTCCTAACTACGATCTTCAAAATTCGAACAAAACAGGTATTGGGAAATCGCGCTAGCATCACACCCTACCTTATCCAACAACCTCACAACATTTCGCATACGCTTTGGTTATCAACAACATATCATTCGAGTACCATGCAAGTACATATAACTCATGCATTACATACAATGGCTGATACATTACACCATACCTTTTTAGGTAGTCTTCTTTAAGACAAATCCTATGATCATTTCCGATAACCTTTTTAGGTAGTCTTCTTTAAGACATTCTTTCCTAAGAACCTCTTCAGGTAGTCTTCTTTAAGACATTCCAAGAACCCTTTTAGGCAGTCTTCTTTAAGACATCCTCTTTCCAAGAACCTTTTCAGGTAGCCTTCTTTAAGACAAATCCTACGATCCTTCCTAGGAACCTTTTCAGGTAGTCTTTTCCAAGACATTTATCATCCTTTCAGGAACCTCTTCAGGTAGTCTTCTTTAAGACATTCTAAGAACATTTCTAGGTAGTCTTCTTTAAGACAATCATCGTTATTTCCAATAACCTTTTCAGGTAGTCTTCTTCAAGATATTTCTTTTTCTAAGTACCTTTTCAGGTAGTCTTCGTCAAGACATTCCTTTTTCTAAGTTCCTTTTCAGGTAGTCTTCTTCAAGACATTCCTTTTCTAAGTGCCTTTTCAGGTAGTCTTCTTCAAGATATTTCTTTTTCTAAGTACCTTTTCAGGTAGTCTTCTTCAAGACATTCCTTTCCTAAGTGCCTTTTCAGGTAGTCTTCTTCGAGACATTCTTGTTCTAAGTACCTTTTCAGGTAGTCTTTTTCAAACAATTTGGCATCCTTTTCAGGAATCCCTTCAGGTAGTCTTCTTTAAGACATTCTACGAACCTTCCTAAGTAGTCTTTTCTAAGACATCCATTATCCTTTCCAAGAACCTTTTTAGGTAGTCTTTTAAGACATTTCTTCCAGCCTTTTCGGGTAGTCACCCTTAAGACATTCCTCTTTCTCTGTTGAAAACCTTTTTAAGGTAGTCTTCTTTAAGACAAATGTTCATGTTCATTCCAGAAACCTTTTCAGGTAGTCTTATAGAAGACATTATTTCGTTCCACTCATTACATCAATCAACATATGCATAATCACTGTCCCATACATCAAAACATCCAATGCAAAACTCTGGTGCTAAGCTATACTATCCATCTGCTTCCCGGTAACCTTACCGATGCCAGTAACCTTACTGTTGGTTCATTTCCAATCACCTGATTGATGCATCCCGGTAACCCTACCGATGATAGCAACCTTGCCGTCCATTTGACTCATAAACATACGTACATACGCATTAGCATATACATATCATCTAGCGCATTCACATACTGCATATCACAGAGGCCCAGCTTCATTAGCAGTCCAAAACATTTCAAAATCCAATTCTCGTTTGGTAATTAGTTCGCGTCTGACTGTTACCTCAAAGCTAGTTCCCGTCCAGTAGTCAGTTCTCGTCTGACTGTTACCTCTATTCCAATTCCCATTCCAATTCCAATTCCAAACTTCTATGTTCCTATCCTATTCCAATTCCCATTCCAATTCCAACTCCAAACTCCTATTTTTTTCTATCCTATTCCAATTCCCATTCCAATTCCAACTCCAAACTCCTATTTTTTCTATCCTATCCCAATTCCCATTCCAATTCCAACTCCAAACTCCTATTTTTTTCAGATCCTATTTCGATTCCCATTCCAATTCCAATTCCAAACTCCTATTTTTATTTCAAATCCCATTTCAATTCCAATTTCAAATACTATTCCAATTTCAATTTCAATCCAAATCGTAACCCTCGCGTTACGTCTTATCACGGCAGTGATAATGGCACCTCCTATTTCAATCCAAATCGTAACCCTCGCGTTACGTTTTATCACGGCAGTGATAATGGCACCTCCTATTTCAATCCAAATCGTAACCCTCGCGTTACGTCTTATCACGGCAGTGATAAAGGCACCTCCTATTTCAATCCAAATCGTAACCCTCGCGTTACGTCTTATCACGGCAGTGATAATGGCACCTCATATTTCAATCCAAATCGTAACCCTCGCGTTACGTCTTATCACGACAGTGATAATGGCACCTCCTATTTCAATCCAAATCGTAACCCTCGCGTTACGTCTTATCACGACAGTGATAATGGCACCTCCTATTTCAATCCAAATTGTAACCCTCGCGTTACGTCTTATCACGGCAGTGATAATGGCACCTCCTATTTCAATCCAAATCGTAACCCTCGCGTTACGTCTTATCACGGCAGTGATAATGGCACCTCCTAATTTCAAACTAAATCGTAACCATCGCGTTACGTCTTATCACGTTAGTCCCTTGGCAGTGATAATGGCACCTTCAATTTCAAACTAAATCATAACCATCGCGTTACGTCTTATCACGTTAGTCCCTTGGCAGTGATAATGGCACCTTCAATTTCAATCCAAATCGTAACCTATTGCGTTACGTCTTATCACGTTAGTCCGTTTAGCAGTAATATGGCACCGAGTTCTGAAGCTACGTCTCTTTGCGAATAGGGATTTATTTTCCCAGATCACAAGGCTTCTCAAACAATACTTCAATTGGGTTTATCACGTTAGTCTCTTGGCAGTGATCTTCTTCAAAACTTCACCAACAAACAAGGTTCTATTTTTTTTTCAAAGTTACTGCTTTCAACTAACATACTAACAATCATGCATCATTCAATTGCATATTTCATTCATACACAATGCATATACATACATCGCTCTCATTTATTTTGAGAGGCTTACAGCATCATACATCGCATGCATCATACCATTGCATAAAATTCAGGTTGCCTTTTTAGGCCGTGCTACGATCAAAACACAGTGGTTCCTTTCAAAAGCACATGCTTCACACTCCAAAAGAAGAGGGGTATTTACCTTGGATGGCATCTTTAAAGCCCATCTCCCACATAACTTCTTCCCAACAAATGCAAATTTCGGGGCATTCTCAGTGTCCAATCATCTTCCACCTTTAGATCACGATAGGCAGACGTGTCTATCTGATCCTTCAGGTTTAAGAAGATTGAACAAGGGCAGCTGTCATACCCCAAAATTTGCCCTCCTATATTCAATCAAAGGATTGTGAATATTCAAGGCTTCAAATGGATCTCAAGGTCTCTCATATGTCTCAAAGTATCTCCATGTCAAAAGTCAAGCTTCTATCCCAAGGATTGCTCACTCAATGGCTCGTACGACCAATAATCGACTGTGTTGACCTAAAAGTCAACTATAGTCAAAATATAGTCAAACTTCAAGATTTTTGGTCAACATCAAGTATGTGAGGTTATATCCATCATTTGATCAAAGGTTGATCATGATCCATTAATAAAAACTCAGAGATGAACAAATTCAAAGGTTCAAATTAGGGTTTTCCATAGGAAAAGTCAACTCAACTTTGACTGACCATAACTTCCACATGGAGTATCAAAAATTCCCCAACCAAAGCCTATTTTGAAGGAAATTTGATTCTCTACAACTTTGTCTCTCACAAGCCAAGGCCAGAAATGCATCATTTGAGAAATGTGGTACAAGAGATTATAGGTCCTCCGAAAAGTCAACAAAAGACACCTTTTGAGTCAAAGCTCATAACTTGAGCATGGAAACTCCAATTGAGATGAAACCAAAGGTATCATGTAGAGGACTCTTGGAGCTTTCCAAAAAGTCTTCTAACACTTCCATATCATAAAAATTGAAGGAGTTATGATAGTTGCAAGTTGGGCAAAATTAAGGAAATACATGAAGTACAAAAGTGAAGAAACTTATCTTTCAAACCAATGGGCCAAATTTTTGGATCTAAAACATATCCATGGATAATAGCAAGACTTAAAAATCTATTATCTCATTTTTATGACACTTATTTCATTTATTTGAATATTTATTCATTTAAATATTAAATAAGTTAAATAAAACCTAAGATAATTAGATTAAATCAAAAAAATTGTTTTTTTAATCAGTTTCAATGATTTAATATATCAAATATATAGGCTAATTTCGTTCATGAGATAATGGGGAGATTTTATACTAATTTAGTAAGCTTTCAATCAAAAATAAATAGAAAATATATCAATCTCAATCATCAAAAATACATGGGCTCTCTCCAAATTTTGTCAACCCTAACTGAGCCCATATATATACTAAAAACATTCACTAAGGAAGGGGGACGAAGATTGGGGTGGAGAGGCTAGGGTTTCCACATTCAAAAATCTCTCCAAGCTAGGGCATGCGTTTTCTTGGTGTATAGCTGCTCTCAGGGAGTTTAAAGCTTGCACTCACCTTCTGGAGGTTGAAAGGGACGATTCCATGCTTTTACATCAGCCTGAAACGTCCCCGAATCACACACTTCAAATACTCCGGTTTTGGTAAGATTCTTGGATTCGTTTTCCGATTTCCATGCATTGTTAACGTGTTGTGTATGTTTATTCATGACCAGGGTGGTATTTGGGCTGGATGCAACGTGCAACATGCATGTTTCGAGACGTAAATCACGATACGCCATTAAAGGACCTCAAAGAGTTGTCACGGTCGAACCAGCCGATACAGAGCTTTTCAGTCGAAACTAACCCCGCCGTTGCATCCGCAGCCATCGAATTAGCATATCTGGGTTCTTCTTTTTTTTTGGTTTTGGTCGATTATCGCAGGAGTTCCAATGTCTCCTCATCGGAGAAGAAGGTGGAGCCGCCACCGGCGGCAGTCTTGAAGTCGCAGGGTCAATCCACTGCATGCATGGCGCCACCAAGGGTTTTCATTGGTCCGTCATAAATGGTACAGTATCTCTCCGTCTCTGATTTGCTGGTCAAAAAGTCCACGCACGCTTCTCCATTCCTATTGGCTGCGTATGAAGCAAAAAGGGCCCACCACTGACTGAGTTTGACTATGCAATTGATTCAGGTTTGTTTTATATATTTATTACTTTTATTGCGCTAGTTTTACAGCTTGAACATTCAGCAGAGACGGTTGAATCATGTACGTGGAACCTAAGAGACCTGGGTTCGATCCCCAGGTCATGTGTATTTTCTTGCTATTTTCTCAATTTGCTTATTAAGATCAATTCCCAAATACTGTGTTGCGCGCCCCTTGGGATCATCATGCACTCTCGGTTCCTCACCGTTGGATCTTCTATGATCTGAATCTAACGTCTTCAATTGAGGAGGCACACCATGGACACTCTCTAATACAGTAGCACAGGATTGGTGCCCAGGTTTCATTATTTCTTTTATTTTTCTTTTATATATTATTTGTATAATTGATTTTGGTTATTTTATCATGTACATAATTTAATTCCAATTAATATAATTAGGATTTAGGTTATGACTTTTAGGATTATTTTTCCGATTATATTCCTGACTATTTCCTCGATTAATTTATTTAATTAATTTTAATTATATAAATCATAAAAACCCTTATAAATATATTAAGATATTAGGGTTTGCTCCATCCCATTTGCCCAAAGTATCGAAATATTAAAATTATTATTCGTTTCGACTAAATTTATTGGTCGCGATGGTTAATAATTGATTAATTTAATTAATCAAATCCTATATAATTCAAACACATATTATTTGGCTAAAGGGTTTCAACCATCTTATTGGTTGCAATGATTAGCCTATCTTTCCCATTCAAATTCATTATTATTTTTAATCGAATCAATCGATTACGAGGGATAATGATACAAATTAAATTAAATTCCTAAAAAATACTTTTATTCGTTATCAGTGATAATTGAATCCATCAATTAAAATTGGTAACGATACAACTACTAATCTTTTAACTATGGTGATCGAATCTATTGATCATTGCGGTTAATAGTACATACTAAAATCAGGGTTGTACGCCCACATCTAAAACTCTAAACCGCAATACTACGGATTTTCATCCCTTCAAATACTGCGATGTTCATAACTACGATAAGGTAATTCAAAATACCTTCGAACTTCGCACTTCAAAACAACTTCAAATACAATCAAATTCTAATTCTAAGGCGTACAATCCTGTACCCGAACTACGTAGACTCTGATTCTCCCTAAGGAGGTACGTAGGCACTTGGCAACAAGGCGAGTCCCCCTCCTCCAAATCTTAATCATGTCCATAATTAAGCTTTAACCCTATTAACTTTCTGCCACCTTTCTTTATTTTCTGCCATAACCCTAATCTTTGCAATATTAACCTTTAGGAAAGGGTTTTGGGTGCCTAACACCTTCCCTTAACCCGAATATAGTATCTTACCTTGAATCTCATAACCATTAAAGGTTTCCTATTCGCCTTGGTAGAATAGGTGGCGACTCTAAACCTTTCAATTTTAGGGCAGGTTGCTACAAAGAGTAATCTAATGAGTGTTTGTCAGTTGATTGAAAGGGGTTTTTTCGGTAACCTTGAAGAAAAAGAACAATGATCCATTGACAAATAAAGAGTTGTTACTCTGTCAAATCAAAAGCACAAGTTTAACTTAGAATTTCTTAACACTTGTATATTCTAGAAATTTTTAAGTCTTAAGAGTCTTTCTGTGTTGTATTTTTCTTACACCTCTTATTGTATATTAAGTGTAACACTCAAAAATCTCTCATTTGTAAGTCAGATTGTTCGAAGTTTCTTGCTTGTGTGCTTGAGCTTTAGAAGTCTCTTACTTGTGTGTTTGAGCATTGGAAGTCTCTTACTTGTATACTTGAGCATTTGTAATCATTTGTGATTATTGTGAAATCCCTTGAAAGTGCAAGGGGACTGGACTACTCATAGTTTGTGGGAGGAATCAGGATATATCGTTATGTCTCTCTTTCTTTGAATCCCTAACTCTAAACTTATTCTATTTGCTGCAAACTATCATATATGTATTTGATTCTAGACCTTGTGTTCAGAATATGATAAGAGAGACTCATAAAAGAAAGAAAAAGTTAACACAATTCAACTCTCTATTCTTGTGTTTTTCTCACCTTCAGATTTATCTGTAGTTTATTTTATTGTCTATATTTTTCTTCAATTTACTTTTAATTTTTTTTGTAGGGTAAGTGAAAAGGAAAGGAAAAATTATCTAAAAAAAGATAGCCAAAAAATTTGAGGATTAACGTCTCTCAACTAGCACCCTATATGCATCTGCTTGGAAAATAGGAAGTAATTCATCAGGTGGAATAAAAAATTCTAGGCAAGAAACCAATTCAGTATTCCCAATCTTGACTAAGAAATCAACTGCAACATTAATTTTTCTCCAAGAATGCGTAAATAGAGCTCGCCGGTCTCTCCCTAATAACTCCATAAGGTTTGAAATAATATATACAAAATGGTGCGAAGGATTAACTTTTGTCTTCGCTAAATGGATAGCGATAGTAGAATCGAAACAACAAATCAAATCTCTTATCTTTTTATCTCATGCTACTGTAAGTTCATGGTATAAAGCAAGGAGTTCTACATGAAAGATTGTAGAAACACCTACGTTATCGAGAAAACCAATTAACCAAGAACCATACGACTACCTAACTACACCACGAACCCAAATGGACTCGGATAAGCCTTACTAATGTTATCTATATTGAGAACTGTAGCTATCCCCGACACTGCATGCCAAGAAATCCATATGTTATTTGCTACTACAACCTCTCGAGAAGGAAATGCGTCCAGTATAATATTCACAAACTTGCGGCTTAAGATGATTAATAGAGACATTCTCATTCTTCCTACAAAGTTGGTTCCTTGCTCTCTAAAGTCAACAACAAATAGGCAAGAACATGTGAAACCTGCCAAACTCAATTCTCATCATTCCACCAAGTTGTTAGAGGGAAAAAAAATAAAATAATAATAATACCATCAAAACCAACATAAAGTCAAATTAGTCTAGCAAAAATACAATCTCAGTGCAAAATAGTCTCATTTGAAATGTTGCTAGATTAGGTGAATTGAGAATTTTTCTATAAAATCTTTAATAACATCAAAAGAAAATATTGAATTTTGATTTAAATACTATTTTTTAAATGTTTTAGAATATAAAATTATTTAATAATTATGTACTCAGTTTTTTTTAATAACAAATTATTAGTATATCTTTATACATTTGTCACACGATTTAAACTCTAGGCTTCCAACTCTTTTTAGTCGTTAGTTCAACGAGCTAAAATTTAATTGGAGTGAGAGAGGCCTCCAACTCCTTTTATGTACTCAAATTTGTTTTATATTATTTTTTAATTAATAATAGAGTATTTATTGAAACTATAAGTTTTGCTATAAAATTTTGTTAACTTTAATTTTAAAAATAGTAAAATACGGAACTTTTTATTAATCAATTTTTGTTTGATTTTTTCTTTAGCCACCTCCCTATAGGGGTCAGGGTCACCCCAACGAAAAACTCAAATTACCCCTGCTTCGGAAATGAACTTCCGAAGCACTTTTTTTTTAAAAAAATTTCCACAATTCGGAAGTTCATCTCCGAAAACACCTCATGGGGGTGTTTTCGGAGATGAACTTCCGAAAACACCTTTGTTCAGATTTTGGGGGTTTTCGGAAATGAACTTCCGAATTATGCAGAAACTGGTTTTTTTTTTTTATGTTTTTCACAGTCTCGTATTTTTAATTAAAGGAAACCGGGAAATAAAATAAATGACATATAAACAGAAAAAACTAATATGATAAAAAAGTAATATATACAAGCCGATCCAAATCCAAATAAAAATAGTGTGCTAAAGATACAATCCGAAAACAAAAAATAAATAAACCCGACCACTACTGGGTGTGCCTAACCCTCTCACCCTGGGCCCTCCTCTGCCGCTTGTATGCCGCCGCACGGCCCGCATCAGTGACGATCATCTCCATCACGGCGACTGCCTCTGGACCGCCCTGATGAACGACACCTCGATCCAACGCGTCCCGCCCAATCATCTCTATCCGCTGGCAGATCGGCATGAGATCAATGGCGTGGTCATCCTCGGCTTGCTGGTTCTCCAGGATCTCTTCGTGTGCTGGCCTAGGAGCGCCGGGAACATCGGGTCTCAGCAGAGGATGTGACACCCGGTAGAACCATGTGATGTATCCCTCCACACTGTGCCAGTCCTGTGTGACCCGAGTGCGACGGTACTCCTGCGGTACCACATGATGTTGCCAGTCCCCCCATATGGCAGTGAGCTGCACTCGGGTCACTGTGTCGGGAGCAACCTCAAAGGGTGACCTGGGTATCTGCTGCACGAATCCGAACTGACGCATGCACCGCTCAGGGAGATACCGGACCATGATGCCGGTCCCGCATGCCAACCAGCCAGAATATAGAGATATGCCGTCAAAGGGGACAATCTGAGTGTAGTCGCTGAACGGCCTTCAGGTGATGTCGTCGTGCATCGTGCGGCCCAAGTACCCACGGTATGGTCCCACCGCATTGTTCCCCCTCTGGAGAACGTATCTAGCGGCCCTGGGCATGGCGTCAACGTACACAGGATCGATGTGGAAGCCGTGGATGCGGGAGAAGTAGGAGATGATCCAGCTCTGAAACATAAATAAATACGAAACATAAGTAAATACGAAACACAAATACGAAACATAAATAAATACGAAACATAAATAAATACGAAACAATTAAAATGAAACGTACCGTGAGTAGTGTGCAGGATCCAACCAACTGCCTCATCCTCCAGTTGGAGGCCTCATTCAGCTTCTGGTAGAGGTATGCCAGAGTAGCTGCCCCCCAGTTCCACTGGTGAACGGTATCCAGGTCCATGAAGTAGCGGAGGTAGGTCACGTCGACGTACCTTGCACTCTTGTCCACAAAGCATGCAGCGCCTACCACATGCATGTACCAGCACCGGAGAGCGCAGCCGCGGTGATACTATGTGAATAGATCGTCACCCGCCTCCTCAGCCTCGGCTGCCGCGTCCAAGTGGTGCTCGAAATAAGCGCTCAGTATGGTGAACCGGATATGAGGCCCAGATGTCGTGATGCACTCATAGTCAGCAGCTTCGGGCTCCATGCCCAAATAGAGCGCCATCCACTGACTGGCTTCGACCCTCTGGATCCGGGTGTGGGCCAACAGCGGACCCCTGATCGGCAGGTGGAGAAGACACTGCACGTCATGCAAGGTGATCGTCATCTCCCCAACCGGCAAGTGGAAAGAAGACGTCTCCTTGTGCCAGCGCTCCACAAAAGCCCCCTACATGCCGTGGCTGATGGTGGTGTACCCCGTCATGCAGAGCCCGCTAAGCCCTGAACCTCGCACCGCGTCGTTAAACCACTCAGCTGCTGGTTTAAACAGACTGAAAATCTTCCGGACGTGGTTCACCATTTTCAAAGGATCTCTCTCCTGTTACAAAAAAAACAAATAAAAGCATATGTTAAATAGACCGTTAAGAAAATATCGAATAAACGTCTAAATTATAAACGGTTAAATTAAAAAAAATACCTCTCCCTCCCAGATACGTCGAGCGACGTGATCGCGGTAGGATATCAGCACGGAAGTGTCAAAGGGCCCTCCCGGGTAGCTGTCCTCCTGCTCATCCTCCTCCCCGGATGGAGGGTCAACATCTGGTACCCCCTCCGGCTCGTGGTATGCCACTGCCACCTCCTCCTCCTCCTCCTCTCGCTGGCGGGAAGAAGATACCCGAGCCAGCCGACTCCTAGATCCAAATGAAGAGGTACCCTCTCCCACGTCCACGGGAACTCGCACACGGTGTCCCCGGCCCTGCCCCCGTCCCTGGGTCGACGCCAGCTGCGCCGCCGCCCGCTCGCGTCTAGCCGACGCAGTCTGGGACTCACTACCCTGTCTGATGCGTGCTGGTTGGTTGCCTGACATGTTCCTGTAAACAATTGAAATCGATTAATATGCGAGACAAAAGAAAAAACAAAAAAAATTGCACTTCTGATACAGTTCGGAAGTTCATTTCCGAAAACTGGGATGGAGGTGTTTTCGGAAATGAACTTCCGAAACACCCCTGCGCAGAACTTCTCTGCAACCTCCAATGACAGACCCCAAAATCAAACTTCAAAACTACTTTTATGCCTACTAAACAACCTAATATCAGTACCAACCTATCTTAATGTATATTTTTCAATTTCTAAACACCATAATAGAGTTTATTCAAATGGATCTAAAAATTGAAATAAAATGCTAAACTTACCAATTAGTGTTTGAGATTATTTAGGTTGAGATTGGAAGAAGACTTGGGCAATCTATTTGACTTCACACTTGCTTGTTGCAGAAATTTTGAAAGAGGATGATTTTGGAAGAAGATTAGGGTAAATGAATGGGGGAGGGGGGCTGTTTTGCTTAATCTGCATAACGCGCAGTATTTCGGAAATGAACTTCCGAAATACTGTTTTCGGAAATGAACTTCCGAAATAAGACAATTTTTTCAAAAAAAAAGGCGCTTTCGGAGATGCATCTCCGAAAACACCTTTTCCTTGCATTTCGAAGATGCATTTCCGAAGTCAGGGGTAGTTTGGGTTTTTCACCAGAGGTGGGCTAGAAAGTTGGGAGGTGGCCAAAGAAATTTCCTTTTTGTTTTTAGATTTTGAGGCACAAGACCATTGTGAGGTTTGCTTAGACCGGTTTTAGTGTTAAAATAAATTTGGTACAAGCTGTGAAGTTTTGTTGTTCTAATATTTTTCTATTTTATTTGGTGCGCCATCAACTTCAAAATTATGTTAGAAATATTTTTTGTGATCCAAAACTTGCAAAGTTAAAAGAATTTTTAAATTTTTGTGTAAATATTGTGGAAATAAATAGGAAAAAAGGGATATGCACTGACAGTGTAAAATAGTTTTACACTTTCAACCAATGAGGATCATGTATCAGGATAAGTCAGACTGAAAATTTTAAAAAACGTGTATGACATGGCAGAACATTATATTCTAATTGGTTGACAGTGTAAAATTTTTTTACACTGTCAGTACATAACCATTAAACTCAAATAAATAAATACATTTGATATATTTTATGTGTTTATGCTAGGTGGTGTACCCGTTATTTGGAGTTTGAGAAAAGAATCAATAGTGACATTATCGTCGTGTGAAGTAGAGTATATAGTTGCTTCTCTTTGTACATGTCAAGCAACTATAATGGCGAATCAAATCAGAAATTACACGGAAGCATCATGGAGTAATTACCATAAAGATCGCCAACATGTCAGTTATCTATCTAGCAAAAAATCTGATAGCACATGAAAGAAACAAGCATATCAAAATGAGTTTCCATTATCTTCAAGAACAGGTAGCTAAAGAGAAGTTGAACTTTGAACACTGCAAAACTGATAATCAGATTGCAAACATCACGACGAAAGGAGTACAAGTCGAAATGTTCAAGAGACTAACAGCAATGATGAATGTAAATAGCTTAGACACAATGAATTAGGTGGTGTGTTGAGAATGTAATTCCTTGTGTCTAAGCAGTTTGCTCGACAAAAACAAGGTTGTATCGAAAATAGCCTAGTGTACTTGTGCGTCAAATTTGTGTGTGTCGAATTGTCGAATGAGTTGCCTCGATAGGATTTCGACTTAGGCCTAGTTTTGTAGTTAATAGAATTAGGTATTTTGAGTTTTGGCTTAGGGAGCAAGCAAGCTCAACTATAAATATACGGAGTAACCCTTATTAATGTAATCACTTGAACAGACAGATGCATAATTCAATAAAATTCTCAGTTGAGAAGCAGATAGAAACTTTGTAGGAAAATTTTCTTCTTCTTGCTCTTTTGTTCAAACTCTAATTCTCTTACTTTTTCAATTCATCTTTTCTTTTCTTCTTCCGTTATCGATTGTGCAGCAGAATCATCTTGCAACCAATGTTGGTTGATTAGCTTGAGTGAAGAGTGAAAAATAAAAGGGAATTTGATCAGTTGAATGAATCTTGTTCATCAAGATTGATTTGGAATTCTCCATATGTTTGGGATAATTTCAACATAGTCTTGCCCATAGCAACTACAAGCGTGAAATATATTTTTTCAGTTATGAAGTTTGTAATTAGTCATCTATGTAACAAAATGAGTGATCAGTAGATAACTAATCGTCTTGTAACTTTTATAGAAAGATATGTTCTTGAAATAATTGACAATGATATAATTTTAACTTATTTTTAAGAAATAGATGGTAGACGATTTTCATTGTAAAAATGTATTGTATTAAATAATATTATTTTTTATTTTCAATATAATTTAGTTCATAATTTTTTATGTAATGTCTAGATTAGTCCTCTTGGTTTGCCCTCTTGGTGTCTCATTCTAAGTGCATCTAATATCAATATATAAATATAGTTCAAATATTGATCTTTACTACTTTACAAAAAAATTAATAAAATGTTACATATTTTCTCATATATATCATCGAGATTCACTACATACTAGAATTGACAAAATTATTGAAAAGTATAGGATTATTTTTAAGTCACGGATTGAAAGCATTGCAATTCTATATTGCCAAGTTCCAGTAAAAGTATTCATCAGATCTGAATATATTCCAACAGCTATTACATACTATAAAGTAACAAATATTATTCACATTTCCTTATTGATATGGAAAATTCTCTCGCAAATAAAGACGATGTGGATGCGGAAAATTAAATTAATGAATAATGTAAGCATAATCACATGCATGAATTTGCATCAGAGATTAATGTTGAGCAGTAGACCAAGAATTTGACTCCACCCAGTTGTATGCCATAGGGCTCAAAAACGCATCAGGAATACCAAAGGAATTAACCAACGCAAGTGCATGTGGTCGAAGTTCAGCACATAGTTTTGGAACTTCTTTCCTCACTGCAGAAGCATTTTCTGTTGACAAGTATCCATATCGGAGAAAGGCAGCGTCTTCGTCCACACTAATCAAGGCGTATAACGATCTTAACAGACTTAAGACATCCTACAGATGAGACAAATATAAAGAGATTGATAAATAGACTTTTTTACAAACACACGTGCACACGCGCGCATGGAGAAGGCAGGAACAATCCATAAGCAATAAAATGATTTACCTTCAATGAACCGGCTGGTAAAGCTGACTCAGCCTCTATAAATGTTTTAAGTATGGCTCGTTCAGAGAAAGCTCGGCCTAAGTCCTCCGCGAGCTGGTAACTCTGGTAAAGAGAATAGTTTCAAATTGTAAGACAATGGTAATTATGAATGAGAAATTAACTAAATGTAGTAGAGTCCTCACTAGAATAAAGGCGAACTCTTTGCTATTTCCATTAGATTGATGTTCTGAAACCTCTTCAGCAAAACGCTTCAGTAGATCTCGCTCTCTAAGGTGGAACAGATCAATCTGTGTAAATAAGAGGTTAAGAAACAAATAGAAGCTTCTACCATGTCATTCCAATTATTAACATGTATATAGTCGAATGATTACCTGAAATTCACTGCTCTTGATGGTAGAACTTGTTAACTTAGATGGGATGACTGGCAGAGATTTGTTCATGTGTTCTAATCCCAAACCTTTAAATGGCTTGTTTTTTGTCTGACATGCTATGTATTCTGCGAGGAGTGCCTTGCTTATCTGAAGTGAAATGTAGAACTCATAAATTCAATCAGGCCGATGATATTGAACAGAAAAAAGTGGAATGCTGCTTAAATTCAACATGGAATGTTAATGCCACTATGCGGAGATAAGTCAATAATCATAAGCTAAAAGTCTTTCGACAAGGTTCACATATATCAGAACAGATCTAGAGCCTAGGCCTCCTCTGAGAATATTTCTTTATTCTAAGACTAACATACACTTCACACATAACTCCTATTGCATCAGAACCTGATACAATTCACACATTGTTAAGTTTCATATTTAACAGAATACTGTAACATACCTGCTGCATCAGAACATTGTTGTCCCCCTCAAATGTTGAATGCACATCAAACTCACCCTTGAATTGACCGATACGATTTTCAGTTTTGACGCCTTGTCCCCCACATGCTTCACGACATTCCTAAATTCATGCATTAATAGAACTTTTGTGAGGCCAGTAGCTTATGAAATACAAAATCTATCACACCAAAGTATAGTAGCGATTCGTACCTGAAGAGTACGCATATTATTCCATGTAAAGGTTGCCTTGTATGCACTAGAAACAATATGAATTGCTTTGTTTGACTCAGGCGTTCTATTCACATACATCATTTTGAGCTCAATTGAAGCAAAACTCATAGCATATCTGTAGAAGAAATGACCAGATGAGCATAAACAGGTCCATTATTATATCTGCTGATGGACAACTAGGATAGTCGCTTATACACACACACACACACTAAGAGTGACATGCCTAAGTTCTGGTTCATAATGGATTTGAATCACTTTGAGTTCTCGGCAAATAGATGTTAAAACGCATGAATTGAAGAACTTACATCTTTGCAAGTAAAGGTAATAGACGCTGTTGATGGCTTGGGTAATCAAGTAGTAGAACTTCAGGCCCATTTGGTGTAATAGAAAAGGCCCGTCTTGTCAATGCATATCTTATAGCAATGGCTAAGCTAATCTAACAACAGAAAATGAAAGGCATGATATTGACGATGTTAAAGTTCGGAGACTTTGTAAGATACATAAAAAAACAGACAAATACATTCATATCCACAAATGAAGATGGTATCAATACCTTGGATATGTAAACAGAACTGACAGCAATAGTTACACGACCAGAGGTCAGAGGGGCTAAGAATGCTCCAAACCTCTGCAGCAAGAAAAGCATACGACAAAAGATATGTGAGCAGTTTTTCCAATGGGAACAAATAATAGCACAAGGAGATAAAAGAAAGTGACATCTCTCAAAAAGAGTAATCACCTGATCTGCATTTTTAATTGCACTCAAATACTCGCCACTTGGTGAAACGTCAGCCACAGAGTTTAACAAATTCTCTCTGGGGATTCTCACATTGTCAAACCTGAAATCAGATGCCCAGCCAGAACTTGAGTTTACTCGTTTGAAAAAGTTTCATTTATCAGGTGCTATCTTGCTTGAAAAATATGTGTATATTACCAGATACGGCCGTTATCAACCCCGTTTAAACCAATTTTGTGACCACATTCAGCTATTCGGATATTTGGGCATATGTTTCCATCTGAAT
Source organism: Vicia villosa (assembly GCF_029867415.1). NCBI lineage: Eukaryota > Viridiplantae > Streptophyta > Magnoliopsida > Fabales > Fabaceae > Vicia > Vicia villosa. Next base: position 344,451 of record NW_026705260.1, read on the forward strand.
CCCTGATTTGAGCAATAAAAGCATGCACCCCTTGATTGCTACCATTTATGTTGAGCTGTGAAAAGACTATAGTATGTGTTGCATGCTGAATAGAAAAGTATGTTAGTCCAGTCTCTATATGTACAAACATAGAGTGGAAAAAAGTGTAAGAACCAAATCAATCTTACGACGTATAGGCTTTTAAATGGAAACGATAATAAAAGAGTCCTTACATTTGCAGCACCACCGATCCAATACTTCTGAGCCGACTCACACGGAGTATTGATGACAAATTCTCCAGTATTTGGATCATAAGTAGTGATTGTTTCAATTCCTCGAACCTGCAAAATTTACTCTGGAAAGATTATTTAAAGGGATAAGGTAAAAAGCATGATAAACTACATGTGAACCTAATAATCCCATCCTATTGAGCAACCTTTACATACATTACTCCCATGGCCCAACTCAGACATTGCAAAACAACCCTTGAGCTCATAGTTTTCAGTCGCTCTCAACCACTTGTCATGGTGACGCTTGGTTCCCAGAAACTTTACTGCCCCGCCCCTGAAATCCATTATTCAGAAAAGAAAACCATTCCAATAGTGAGCCATTTGGTAAATAAACTTGTTTGACTAGGATAAATAAATAATCCAAGATGGATCATTGACAAATCCATCATTCTCTTGAAGTTATCTAAAACCGTCTCAATATAAAAAAAATGAAGCAAAAGAAAATAAGTTAATATATTATAGTTATTCTACCGACAACTAGGTCAAGCGCACATGAGATCACATCAAATTATAGCTCCGGATAACTTGTCTTGCAAGAAACATTTTCCCAAACAAGGCCAAGTATGTGTCAAACTTAAAAACCATTCATAAACCCTTCATTTAAAGGCTTGACATTTTGGGATACTCATTCTTTAACCAAGTGATCTAGACTTCCATCATCACCAGTCACCACTACCTTGTAATTAAAGTTTAATGTTAACATAAGTCGGCATAGGCAGTTTGGTGGAGATAACATAATGATATAGGAAGGTTGGCTACGCGTATAGAAGAAGTTGCACGTCGGAAAGGTTTGACGGAATTTATGCAAGTTTGGCGTCCGATGTCAGAATGACTCATATTATATCTTAATTTCTAGATAGGGAATCGGCTCAAGAGTCCAACTTACGACTTTGCCATGATCTATAGGCTTTTTAAGCCACCCGGGTTCGTTACAGGCCTAAAAATAGCATTTTAATATTTTTCATAACTTTAGCAATTTCTGTTTTATTTCTGTTTTTGAATAATTTTAGCATTAGGATTTCTTTTAGGTATTTAAACACCTTTGGTTGCGGCCGCCAGAGTGTTTTCTCTTTTGGTGGATTCCAAAATTTTATTTGACAAGTTTGTCGCTTGCAAACTTGTGTTTTTATTTTAGATTTAGCGCTTGCTAATTCTTCGTGATTCCGACTGTGTCACATAACCATAAAAATTTGATCATCATGTACAAATTGTACACAGACATCAAATCTTATACCGCCTTTGCACAAATAATTTATGTAATAAAAGTAGTAGTAGTATAACATTTATGACATAAGCTGCAAAGATGATTATTGGTTCATTACAACAAACTGTTTGACCATTTATTAGTAAGCATTATGATACTTTAAAATCGTTGCCGAATCATATCCGATACGTACCAATACGCTCTGATACGTCCCTGAATACGTATCCAATTTTTTTTACATAAAAACAAAAACAAAAAACTTCCGATACAACGGCAACACACCGTGATACGCTATCAACATGTATCTAAAATATGGTATCCTATGTTTTTCAAAGACCAATGTATCCTCGTATCGTGTCCCATACTCATATTGTGTTCTGTGTCCGTGCTTCGTTGGCCATCATTTGTTTAATTAGGCAGTTATTTGAAGCCGTTAACCATATAAATTGTCGTATAGTTTTGTATCAAAGTAAAAGGAGGTAGATATATATAGAGAGAGAAGAGAGGTAGTTACCACAAGAAGATATGAACACCGAGCTTAACGGCGAGAGAGTGATCATACATTCCAATAACCTCATGAAGCGCCAATTTCCTCAACTCTTCTCGAGGGCCATCACCGGTGAGCCACCCACGAAAAACACCGCGATCCAAAAGATACCCTATTCGCTTCATCGTCATCTCACGCTGTTGCTCCATGGACTGATTATAATCCGGGGAAACAAACACCCTTCCGTCGATTTCCCGCCGGTTGAAGAGACGGCTCTGTATCATCAATCCGAAGAGCCAGTCGCGATCCTCCAAATTATGGCCGTCCAAGAGCTTCCGCATCTCGGTCGTGTCGAACGTTACGTGATTTGATTCGGATAGCTCGGGAGGAGAGTAGCATAGGCAGGCGTTGTGTTGGAGGAGTGTGGTGGCTGTTGGTGGGTCATGGCGGAGGTGGTTGGAGAGGATCTCGGTTCGCCGGGAGATGCGGTTGGTGTCCATGTTGAGTGTTGAGAGACGGTGGTTGTGGGAATTGGGAGATTGATTGATAATGTTGAATGGAAAGTCAGAAACAGAGATGTTTTGGTTTTGGTTTTGGTTTTGGTTTTGGTTTTCTACTATCTATTCATTAATAATACATTGACCAAATTGCCTAAATTACCCTTTCACCAAAATTTATTTGCACTAATAAAAGGTCATTTTTGTAACTAACAAATTAAGTATTCACTCTTTCAACTTTATTGAATGGATGCCCCAAGTGTTAGCTTTTCATTGGTCCGAATTAAATAATATTTTCTCTACAACTTTATTGCATAAATGATGACATCACATGTAAGCCATGGATGATGGAAGTCATATTTAAATTTCTTTTACATTTCATTTTCCCACACTTTCTTACTTTCGTTTTAATTTTTCTTAATTTATTTATTATCACAAAAAAATATTAATAATCTATTTTTAAATTTTAATCTTACTAAAAATTTCAAATTTCTTTCGTATTTCATTTTTTCATACTTTCATTTTAATTTTTCAACATTTATCTATTATCACAAAAAATATTAATAATCGATCATTTAATTATTATTCCCAAAAATATTTAATTATTTCATGGGCCATTATCAACTCAATATTTAATTTTTTTTTAATAGATCATTACACATTTTCTCTATCTTAATTAAAATTTCAAATTTCTCTCACATTTTTTCACACTTTCTTACTTTCATTTTAATTTTTTTCTCTATTTATTTATTTATTATCTCACGGGTCACTATCAACATAATTTCTATTTTATTTTAATCGATCATTGTCTTTATTTAAGAGATAATATCTTTATTTTTATTTTTTTCTCCATCTCACGATTTTTTATCATTATTTTTTTGGTCAAAAAGCATATCTTTATTAAAACCAAAAACAATGAAGTACACGCCGATCGCAAGGATCCCGGCTATCTAATAATTCTATTAGTACTCACATCAATGTGAGATCTAATCTTATTATTCAAATTTTCCATAATTATTGTTTATTTTACATTTGCATTTGTTAAAATTTTATTTTTTCTCCAACTCACATGTCCTTTTTTATATGGTTCTTTATTACACACAAAATTAGCACATGAATAAGATAATAATGTTTAATCTTAAGGGCCAATTTCAATACAATGCCTATTTTATTTTAAACAATAATGACTTTTATTTGAAAACTAAAGTATTTATTTTCAAATTTCAAAACGATTCCTATGGATATTAGGTTTTCAAAGAATTGAGAGTATAACAGAGCAATCAATAAAACTCTAACTCTATTCAAATAAAACAATTCCTTTTAATTATGCATATTGCTTATAATTCCTTTTATTTATATTATTCATATCATTACAAAAATATTACACCAAAAAAAAAATCACCCGTGCGGAAGCACGGGTCTCTGACTAGTTGGAGAATGGAAATGTTGACGCTTTCCTCTTAGTACGTAACAACATACGTACACGTTACTTCCGTCAATTGTTCTTTTTGGAGTTCGTTAGTAACCACACAAAAACGATCCACTTACAAAGTAGTAGTACATGTCAACTATAAAAACATGTTTTAAAAATTGGATAAAAACAAAAGAAGGAATATTCCTACACCAATCCCGGCAATGATACATAGTTTTTTGGTATGGTTTTGTTTTTTTATTATAATTATTTTTTACTTTTTTTAATAAAAATAAACACATTGACCTGCTGTATTTTATACAATGTTTGATTTTTGGTGTTAGAAACTTAGAAAATAGCTATTTTCGGGAAAGAAAAAAACGCAATTAGTCAACTACATTTTTCAAATTAGATATTATTCTTTCATCCCACAATGAGTGACTCATTGAGTCATTTCACATATATTAAAAAAAGTGAACAAAAGTAAGAGAGGGAATAATGTTTTTACTATAGTGTCTTTATCATATATTGAAAATGATGAAATTTTAATTAATTAAAAGGGTAGAATTAGAAAAATTGTATTGGAACTTAAAATGCATCATTCATTTTGAGACACTATTTTATTCTAAATAGACCACTCATCATGAGACGGAGAGAGTAGTAATTATTGTATTAAGTTTCGACATGGATAGCAAAATGCAAAAAGTTGATTAGTATCATTTTATATTTTAATTGGTTTATAGTAATTAATTTTAATAATTACACAAAAATGTAAACAAATAATAAATTGCGTTGTTATCTATTTTGATTTGAATGACAAAATTAAATTTCTTAAAAACTATTTTTATGGTTGAATCGTCATATTATAATTTAAAGTTTATTTAAATATCATTTGTTGTGATCTATCAGTAACTCATCTCCTAAAAAAGATGGATGAGCCCACCATATTGCCCAACACGACTATGGTGACTCGCCCAACGCTTCCCATCGCCAATGTGGTCATTTTATTTGAAGCAAACAATTTTAAATTTTTGATTGGCTAAACCACATCATTTGTATTATTGAATCACTCGTCACACTAAAGTAAAGCACAATTTAAGTCATGTGCAATCGGATTTATAGGTGGAAAGACCGGCTTCCCTAAAGAGGATTGGGGATTATATAAACTTGGCCAAATAGTTATAGGGGTGTGCATGGATCAATAACCAAACCAAATTAAACCATATATATGGTTTGGTTTGGATCTTAAAACTATTTTATTAAAACCGGTTTATTTTTTTTAATCCGGTTTATATATGGTTTGGTTCGGTTCTAAATCGGTTTTTCACAAAAACCAGTTTTAACAAAAAAAAACGGTTTTAAATCGGTTCTCTCAAAACCAATTTTTATTTTCTTTTAAAAAAAACCAGTTTTACAAAAAAAAAACAGTTTAAAACCAGTTTTTAAAAAAAAAAAACCCAAAACTAAAAATAAAGTTTTAAACTTTTGTGAATGAAATTCAAAAACTGAATAAACCCAGAAGCTTCATTGATTGAAAAAGAACCAACTAACCCTTAAATTCCATAAGTTATCATGAGAATACTGGGCTATCTGTTATATCCTTTAGTTTTATGCATTCTAATAATTTCAGAATGGAGCCAAAGTAACAACAAGATTGGGTTCTTGTTGTTTTGTTTTCGGTAAATATTAAAAAACATGGCAAAGAGAAGAAACAATGGGTACCCATACTTGAACCGGTTTGTAATAATGGATACCAGTTTTTTCTTAATGGGCCACCAATTTGTAAACATAAGTTTGGGTTGGATTTTTAAATGTGGTTTATTTTGGATAGTAATTTGGTTTTTGGTTACCGGTTATTTTGCACACCCCTAAATAGTTAGGTTAGAATATCAATTATTTCCATATCACTAACTCTAAAAGACATATGGCGCCTGTTAGGGGTGTTCAAAATCGAGCATCCCAATAGAAAATTGCTAACCGAATCAAACCAAATCGAAAATCGCAAAAAAAAATGCATTTATTTCAGATGTGTATGAGTTATTTTTTTAACAAAATTGTGCGGTTCAGTTCAGTTTGCAGTTTGCATTTTAGAAACCAAATCAAACCGAACCAAATCGCATATTTTATAAAATCTTACAACCCATTATATATTTTTAATGTTTTAAAGAAAACAACGAGTATTATGTATATACTTACCATATTCTTTATATCAATTTACATATTAAAAAAATAAAATATTATTTATTTACAAATATTAGTATTATTATTGTTATTTACATTTTTACTTGGATAAGATTAAAAGAAAATTTTAATTTACATTATTTTTACTTTTGTATCTTTTTATATATAAAATATTGATAATAAAAAAAAAAATATAGTGTCATCAGACTAAGAGAGTCACATTTGCTAATAACTATATAATAGTATTAAGAATTTATTTAAAAATGTAATTTCATGTATATTGTTCTTTAGACATAATTCATGTTTATGCATTAAGTTATAAATTTATTCTAAAAATTATAAACTTATTTTATATATGTATATGAATGACTAAACAGAAAATCGTGTTGTCCTTCATATGTGGCAGTTCAATAAATTTTTTGTAAAAAACCAAACCAATCCAAACCGCATTCGTTTGGTTTGGTTTGGTTTGGTTCAGTTTTATTTCTAAAAGTCAACTGAACCAAACTAAATTGCGCGTTTTTTCTCTTGTGAGTGGGATGACTTTTAGCGTGAAAACCGCCAAAACCGCACTGCGAACACCCCTAGGCCCTACCATAAAACCCGATAAAACTGACATGGATGTTAGACATATGTATACATTCATAAAATGAGGTGAAATGTGGAGATTTAAAAATTCTTGATTTAAAACAAAATCATTTTCGAAGTTAGAGTTTGAAAATATTTTATAAAAACATTTGAATAAGTATGCATCGAAAATTCAAAATAAAGAAATTAAGTAAAAAAATGAAGATAAGGGATGACAAATGACACTGGAGAATTATAGAGGTCCGTTCTAATGAAGTAACCTACTATTGTCCCTAATAATTGATCTTGAAAGTATCAATTATGCTTAAGAGCTTTTAGAAGGTTATGCCTATGAACCCCCTTATACAGGAAAAATAAAGTTTCGGGCTAACTTCTAACAAAACAACAAATAGAGCTTGAAGTGGTTAGTCTTCTAACCAAACAACGAACACAACTTAAAGCGGTTAGTCTTCACACAAAATGGAGATTTTGTAAAAACTAATCTTAAACCAAATTGGAATTTTAAGTTGGCTATCCTCGTAGCTGAACTGGGATTTTACACGGGCTAACGACACACCGAACCCAGATTTTATCAAACTGGTCTCGAACTTATGGAGCTTTTACATCGGGTTGAACTCATAAACCAAGAAGGATTTTACACCATGTTGGTCTCAAATCAATAGAGCTTTTAATTGGGATGAGCTTCAGAAGCATTGTAGAGATTTTCACTAGATGGTTTCCATTAATCAAAAGAGAATATTTTTTCACAAGCGGAGCTCATGAACCAAACTGAGACTAAAACTAATCCCCCAAAAACAAATAAGAGATTTTTAAGTGGTTTAACTCCCAACCAAAATAATCACTTCCTAATGAAGAACAATTTACTCAAGAGAAAAATCTACTCTTGGTAAATTTACAAGTATCCCTTCGCCCAAAATAATATTCTCATAGAGACTAAAGAATACTCTCAAAGCACTATGACTAATGAAATTTATCTGGTACATGCATAACATGTTCATACTAATATCTTAATAACAAAACTAATATTGAGACAGATGTTCTGACATCTGTTATGTAGTCATGAACAGAATTTTAAAACTGTGTGATTATGCATAAAACAAATATGCAGAAACAAAAATAACACACAAAATTGTTTACCCAGTTCGGTGCAACATCACCTACTCTAGGGGCAACCAAGCCAGGAAGGAAGTCCACTATAATATGAGTTCAAAGCCTAAACAAGTCACATGCTTACAATTTTCCATCCTAATCACTACCCTGTACAACCGTAACCTAAGAACCTCCTAGATATGAGAAATTTCATCTCACTTCCAATCATTGCAGCGATGTCTAAGGATATATGGGTACTTTATCGTAATCGGGATTCTTGTTATCGGAATGCTTGATCATAACAGCGATTGTCTATGGACATAGTAATTAGGTTGTGATGTCAAATATCTTTTCACTAAGGACTTAGGATTAGATACTCTAGAGAACCGGTAATCAACTGATGGAAATTATGTTGTTGCTTTAAGAAGGGAAATTGTTGCATGAAGAATCATTCACCGAGCCCTAGCGATCTACTTATCTCTGTTCATCGTTTCAATATTTTATTTTCTTACTTTAATTATAATTTTATTCAAAACCAATCAAAACCCCTTAGAACTTTTGTTTAGTTGAAATTGTCATAAAACTCTGTATCGTCAAGCAGTCCTTGAGATTCGATACTTGGGATTTTTCCATTAGTACTACATAGGCAGAATAGTACACTTGTTATTTTCCTTATCACCTGGGAAGAGGACCAACACACAAGTTACATGCTGATCATGTACACTTTGCATACGAGGAAGAAGATAGCATGCAGATTTAGATCTATCCAAGATACTCTCCCTAAATCCTAGAACCAATTTTGGTCACAAGGAACCTGGAAAACTTCCCTTGTAGCCTCAAGAAACAAAAAATAATTCTACCTTCAATGATTCAAGATAGAAGACCATGTGACAGAAGCAGTGCTTATTGAAGACCATGTAACAAAGAAAGATTATAACATACATGATGTTGGAACATTTGATAGAACATTCTGTACACAACCACAACTTGAGTAGCAGAAGAAACAAAAATGAAAAACCCTTATGACAAATAGTCATACTCCCCCTAAAGTTAACAACATAATGACAAAACCCAATGGCAGACACAAGACTATTCTCCCCCTTTTTAGCCACAAATTGACAAAATCATAGTTGAAATAATAACAGACTCACGAAAAATGAAAAAAGACTCTTTCCAACCAAAAAGAAGAGAAAAAAACAAATTACACCCACGAAACAGTCACAAGGACGAGAAAAAAACTTTGACAAACGCAACTGACACATGCAAACAAAACTCACCCAATTCTAGATAATTTGAATTTTAAGCCTTCATAATGTCAATACTTTTTGGAGGTTTGATTCATGAGAAACGCAATTTGTGAGAATGTTGAGGACAACTGGGTATTTATACACAAGGAAAGTTACTTTGGAATGTAAAAAAGCCTTGTTTGTAATGTCAGGTCAGTCAATGCATGCGTTTTGGAAGGAGATAAAATCAACCTTGCTAATGGTGCACCATACAAAATAGGAGAGAGAAGCGGCCTTGTTCAAATTTCCTAATTTCCAAGTTTTGACTGCAGGAACATGTTACAACATATTGAATGATATTCCTCATGTCATTGAGAATGTATTCTCTTCAGATTACACATAACACAAGGTGAAGAATTACAATTGGCTAACTGGCCAAAAAGTTACTTCAACACCCTTCTGCAGTGCAATTCCAAGATTACCCTTCACCACTTCAACTTGACTTGCATTTCATGCCTTAAAGAAAAGCCTTCCTTGAGTTTCTTAGACATATCAAGCTTAGAAACAACATCACTTGCCCTGTAGAAAGATCCCTGACACAATGATGACAATATCAATGACTTTGCTCTCTAAGCAGAGAAAAATCCTTGTACTTTGGTAGTAGTAGAATGTTACACTACAATGTCACGACATCCAGTTTGACATTGTACTCTCTTAGTAACCAACCCAAATTGAAATTACATCTTCCTTCATCACAATCTAATCTTTAAGACATACTAGGATTTAATTAATTCTAATCCAAAAGATCATAATATCCTCTAATAATACAATCTTCTTCAGACTTGGTAAATAGATTTCATACTCACATACTTACAACCATTACATGTTTCATTTCTGAAACAATTCATGATCACAAACGAAAATAAACTCCAAACAATGAACTCCCTTTTTAAGATGTTAAGAGCTTCCTTATTTAGTGCCTTATAGCCTTTTAGAATCTTCCACAATCTGGAGTAACAACCTGCTGAAATTATGTTCCAACATTTGGTTGAACATCAGTTCCTTTCAATGAATACATCACTGCATATGGTCCTGGTAACATCACCAAAAGAACTTCTCTCAATAGAGTAACTCAGAACCATACCTTGTTGTCATAGATAACTGATTTACTTTGCTTATAGATCACAAAAGAAAATCATATAAATGTTTCTATCCACCAGGTCACTTATCTTGCATTGAACTAATTTGATCCAAGAATAAATCCTAGAGCTTCTCCAATACTCTGATGTTGCACCTCCAGGTGTGACATCTTGACTTCATCTTCCTTGATCATTAAGTAAGAGAATAAACAACTAAATACTTGTGGCAAACACAAATAGCAATTGTTCTTAAATCCTCTCAAGAGCTTCATATATCCTATCAAATATAAAGCATGTTTTTCTTTATGACAACACCTTCAGACTTCACATAGATGATTTATGTTTATTACAAAAGTCATTAGTCATCATGTAGAAAGATAAACTATCATAAGCTTTAGAGAATTCACCATGAATTCTTCAATTCTTCAATGTCCTTCAACTTCTCTTTTGAAGACACCAACACACGAACAATTTCTAGAATGAAACTAAACGTATCACTAAAAACACTTTTAGTGCAGTTAAATGTCTGGAATAATTAGTGCCAAAATACCAAATATATTAGTTGAAGTTCTAAGAGAGGTATGAGAGAAAGAGGCAAAAACCACCTTCTCTGAGTCATTAACCACTATTTGGTTAACCAATGATGAACTTTACCTTCGAGGAAGTCAAACAAAAGGACCTGTTAAAATCACATTTTCACAGAAGACACATCTTCAGTTCAAGCATCTGCCTTTAGCATGAGTATACTGACATCCTTAACCCTGCTTTCTTCTTAATGAAAATATCCTTTTGTCACTTTGAGTTTTCCCTTTGTTAATAAGCGATGAAAACTTATCCTCTTTAAACTTCAAATCATCTTCCCTCTTGAAGAAACTCCCCTAATAGATATGGATAGTCCTAACAGACCTGATCAAAATATCAAGATTTAGGATTAAGAGTCACCTTGGAAAACACAGATTGTAGACATTTCTTCATTCTCTTAAGACATTAGATCAAATGCTAATTACCTCCTACTTCTTCATGGTTGACAACTCCTTTTATTTTAGAAGCACATACCATATAATAAAACTTCCAACTCATAATAAGATAAATCTTCATAACAAAAATCTTCATATGAAGTCCACCTTCCAGTCAAACCAAAATTACCTTGGAAAAAATAATCAGGAAACCTTTCCTAATCAGGCCAAGACAAAGAAAACCTATACAGTTGTCCCTTAGATAAGCAGTCCAATATCTCCACACTCATATGAATGCTTTGACATTGATAGATCTTTACTCAAGTTCCAGCTTTCTCTTTCAGCATCATAGACTTGTTGTCAGTACATATGTTTTTGAAATTTGGTTTAAACAATCTGTCCAATCTCCTCAACACCTGATTGGATCACCTTCCAAGGAACACAATCATAATAAGAAACCCTTCATTAGAGACCAGGACACAAGCTTATTCTGAGTTGTAAACAAAAGTCATGCTTTTGTTTCCAATACTTGTAACTTTCATGTCAAATATCTTGTGGTGGGGTGGGTAGGGTAGCTCAGTTGGCACTTGGTGGTTGAGCTTAAGGAAGCTGTTGGTCCAGGGTTCAATACCTGGCAGCAACATTTATTTGTAAACAGGTTGTTGATATTGATAAATCAACAACTTTTGAAAAAAAGGTCAAATATCTTGAATAGAGACCTGAGATTTTTCTTCTAAATCAGACTTTCTTCCGATAACTTCATACCCAACACACTAAGATGTACCTTTATGAGTGGTTGAGAATTTCCTAAGTCTATTTGGTCACAAAACAAGTGATAATGAGTCTGACAGAAAAACATACCAACCCCATATAACATGGCATTGATAACTTCGAGGTTACATATAACCAACTCACACTCTTCCATTCAATCTCTTCAGAACCATGATTATCCTATCCTGATTATTTTTCAAGACCTGTTGTCCAAGAATTCTATCATTCCAGTCTTCATAAAGAACAGTAGTACCAGAAAAATACTTTCTGAAGCTGACCCAATGAACCAGGGTGTCTGCTCTGATACCAATTGAAATTTCTCTGGTACATGCATAACATGTTCATAGTGATATCTCAATAACATAACTAATGCCGAGACAAATGTTCCGACATCTTTTATGACATCCTGAACATAATTTTAAAACCTTGTGATTATGTAGAAAATAAATATGCAAAACAAAAATAACACACATAATGGTTTACCCAATTCGGTGCAACATCGCCTACTATGGAAGCTACCAAGCCAAGAAGGAAGTCCACTATAGTATTAGTTCAAAGCCCAAACAAGTCTCATGCTTACAGATTTTCATCCTAATCACTACCCTGTGTAACCTCTATCTAAGAACCTAACTTCCATCTCACTTCCAATCACTGCAGCAATGTCTAACAGTCTCAGTCCCAGTTACTGTATCAACGACCTTTCACCTAACTAAAGATCACACTTCAAATAAACAAGTCACAACTTAGTGACAAGGGAATACTACACTTCCAGTAAAATATACTTAGTCTTGCTTCATAGCTTCAACTAAGAACGAAACTTGATCTTGCTTAAAAGCTTTGATTAAGAACAACACTCAACTCTAAATTTAGAAAGCTTAAAGAGTGTGAACAAAAACTCAACTCATTACCTAAAGGCTTATGAGTGAGAACAACAATGTCTATGACAAGTATCAGAAGATACAAGGGTGATGTACACCTCAAGTTACACAAGAGACTCTAAAAACCCTTACACCTTAAATCCTAATTTACAAACTATGAAAAGATAAAAACAAAATAAATGAAAAATACTAGGTCTAGGGCTGTCTATATATAGTTTTTAAAAGTCTTTGGGCTCTGAATTCTTTAACCATTAATGCTTGATCTACACGCTTGCAACTGTACCATTCTTGTAATAAACTCTCGTTAAATCTTGCAACAAATCTTCGAATCATTAATCTTTAATATATAAACATTAATTATGTTGGAGATTTGACTTCCTTATTCTAGATAAAATCATCTTAACCTGCGAAATATACTGAGATATATCTGGAATAAATCTCACATGATCCAATTAAATCTGTCAAGATTTAAAACAACTCTGCACTAATGTTCTTTTTCATGATTTTACGATATCTGTTAAAACATTTGTCGTTTCAAAGAAGCCCAAACTCTGTTGTACCAAAAATGTTCTGCTCGAAGTCCAATTTTGCTGTATCAGTTAGGATGTTATGACATTTTGTCTGACATCTTCATCAGAGGTATGTTTTAGCAAAATTAATGCCAACCAACCTCAAAGCTCATAGAGCTAACAACTAAAATATGTGAAAAAAAGTATGAAAGATTTAGAAAGATTATGAGAGAAATGAAAATTGGGGTTTATTTATTTTCAATTTACTTACTTTTTATGCAATGTTCTTAAATTTGTTAATGGTTGTTGTTTATCTCACCATAAGAGAGTATATTATTAAGGACGAGAGATTATGAGAATCCTTCTTATGTTAAACCTATACTAAGTTATTCATTTTATGACTATGGGAAGTATAAGTTGCTTTATTTAAAATTCGAATGCTAATTAGTGTTTATGTCCGATGCGAAAGCAAAGTCCATATAGATGTTCATCATGTATCGAAAGATAATGATTCGACATTGGAATGCGAATTAATAAATCACTGAGTTCGATGCGCCACTAACAAGGTGATTTGATCTCAGTTGAGAAACAATCAAGAATATGGCGTCGTGTGACAAGGTGTACACTCTTGATTGACATTTATAGTTGTGTATGAAACACGTTTAGATGTTCATGCCACAAAAGTGGGTGTCGCACATTTTTATCTAATTTTCTATAAAAATAGCTCAGAACTTCTCACAAATCAAACATGAATTATCTTATGGGTGCTTCTTGATGGATGATCATAATCCTAGTATTGCTTTTAATTATTTCTTAATTTCAATTTAAATCTGCAATCAAATAAACCATTTTTTATCACTTTAGATAAAAACACAGTTGAAGTAAGAATTGGTAATCACATATCACTCCGTGGGTTCGATACTTTTTACTACTTGATAGTTGACACAACCGTGCACTTATGGTTCACACACATCAAGTTTTTGGCATTGTCGCTGGGGAGATTTTATGATATCAAAATTTTATTTCCGTGCCGTTTAAACTAATGTACTTTTATCTCTTTTGTTGTTTGCGTAAAATCTTTTTTTAGAATGATTCTCCCAGGGGGTCTATCCAAGAGATAGGTAATTATGTGAACAAGAGCTTAATAATCTTGAGTTCCAAATCCTATAATCCGAAATGTGGCAATCGTATGAATATTTTTTACATGAGCCGTTCCCAACATGCCATGGGCCCAAATGGTCCCTAATATGGCACTATTACTACATTTGGGGATTATAATCTTGAGATATTAATGAAAAACTTTGTTGCGGCTCAAGCGCGCAAAAAATGGACATCTTATGGAATAAAATAGTTGTATTAGAAAAACTCTTGAGCAACTAATATCTATGATTGAATCCTTTGCTACTAAAAGCAAAACGTTAAAGACTCGAATATCCCAATTAACCATATCTCTCCAGGTCCAAATCTTGAGGTATGTGTGAATATTGTAACAACCATAAGGGAGAAAGAAACGGAGAGTCCTAAAGGGATTTTAGAGGATGTTCATACACCATTTGAAAAAGAGGTAGTCAAAGAGTTGAGAAGGAACCACCTTACGTTGCTACTCCTCACTGTAAGCTACCTGTCCATTTTCCACAAAAATTTGCGAAGGCTAAGGTAGAAGTGCAATTTAATTTTTTTATAACTTTTGAGAAAAATCCATCTTGAAGTCGGGGGTGATATATACCATCTCTGATAGTAAGCAGGATAGCCATGTTCATGTTGCCCATTTACACGATACTTCTCACTCTCTTACTCACTTAGATGTTGGAACTAATACCGCTTCAATTCAAGTTTATAAATTATCATTTAGTTCAAAACAGAAGAGTATGTAACTATTATATTTTTTTTTATTTTTACCATCAGTATCCGACGCACTGGACCGACTAATTCAATTTAGGGTCAGTTGATATCATGTGGTTTCAAACCCCCTTCCGATCGCAGTTATGGGAATCGAACTGTGATTCTCCCTATCAAATTCAGCGTCAATCACCATTGAACCAACTAACGATTGATTATTATAATTTTGTTTACATGTAAAAAATTGTTTAGAATTTAATTAATATACACCATCAATTAATTATAAATGTTAAATTTTATGAATCAACTTGAATAGTCATAAATTTTGTTTTTATAAATGATTAAAATTAAAATCAACTTGAATATATATATTTTTTATTTTAAAATCAACTTGAATTAAAATCGAACATTCACTCTATAAAATTGTTTTAGTGCATATCAACTAAATTTAGAATTTATATATTATATATAAATATATTATATATAAAAAACGAGAGACCAAAACCCTTTAGGTTTAGTGGACCGATAGAATTTGAAGCCTAATTCGTAGACCCGACCCGTGTGAGCGATTCACCTCCCTGCCATTAGGGCGAGATTCGGTTTTGCCCCCCTGAAGTTTTTTTTTTACGAAAGCCCCCTTATAAAAGTTATAAGCAAGTTTTACCACACCCTTTTACTTCAAATGCTGACTGGATTTTGACCAATTGGCTTATGTGGCATTAGCATTTGAAATAAAAAATAAAATTGGCTAACGTGTCACAACCAACTACTCCACTATGTTGCTACCTCCTTCTTGTTCATCCAACCTCAACAATTCCTCTACCTCTGCTACAAACTACATTCATTATCAACAACAACAACCACTTCTAGAAGAACAAAACACTTTTCCTGCTATCTGTGGTTTCTCCGGTTTACCACTTTTTCCATCTCAAAACAACCAAACAAACCGAACCAGCAACAGAAACAACTCTAACAGTGTTGTTGATGTTGTTAGTTCTTCTCCTTCAATGGAAGAAACCTCGGCTACAACGAACTGGATTGACGGTATTTTGAAGGATCTTATTCATACTTCAAACAGTGTTTCCATTCCTCAGCTTATCAACAATGTTCGAGAGACTCGTGCACAGGCCCGGCCAATGCTATAGGCAAACTAGGCAAGTGCCTAGGGCCTCAAAAAAATTTTTTTTTTTAGCTATTATGATACCTATATTATACTCAAGTGGATTACTAAAGCTATACAAATATTGCATGTGACTGTTAGTTTCTTGCTACAGTTTGAAAAGGAACCATTTTCCAATAAAAGCTGCAACGTTCACATAATTAATACCTATTAATATTTTTAATTATTCATTCTATATATAAATAAAAAACAAAACCTCTAATCCATTTATTCATTTGGCTATTGTTTTACAAAGAGCATATATACTTGTTTTGTCTCATCTTTCACACAAAAATATTCTCTTTTCTTTTTTATATCTGGATTTTTAATTGATACAAGAGTACAAGACAAACATCATTCTACTGTGCTTGAGGAAGACCTCTTTTCCTTTCCAATTTTGACTTCTCTTTGAAGAAGAAGAAGAAAAAGAAAACACCACAAAAGCATAAAATCAGGTTTTATTTATCTAACATTTTCTCATTTAGTTTTTAATTTTAGTATTTTTATTTGTTTAATTTAATTGTTTTCTATTTTATTAGTTTTGGTGAATTTCATTTATTTATTTTATTTTAGAGCAATGTCGACTCGAAAATTTGAATCTGGAAGTTCAAAATTAAAAAAAAAAGAAAAGAATTGATGCTTTAATTGAAGCACAAAAAGGAGCTTTAGATAAATTTATCAAAACAAACAAAAAAAGTAAATTTGAAAACTTAGGTGATTGTTCATCAAATGAACTAATTAATCATGTAGAAACTAACAACAGAGACATAGACAACCAAAATGAAAATATAGATAATTTTGTAGAAGAAGTTAACAATATAGACAATGATGAAAATGACAATAGTAATTTATTAACAGAAGAGCTTCATAGTGTTGACGCCACTAAAAATATATATGATCCAAGTCAATGGATAAATATTAGTACAAATTTGAGAGATTTATTAGTAGAAAAAGGTCCGATTAAAGTTACCGATATTGATTTTCCTAAGGATGAATCCACAAGACACTTTTCTTCCTCATTTTATATTCAAAAGTTGTCTAATGGAGAAAATCGTGAAAGAAGATGGCTAATATATTCTCAAGATTTGAATAAAGTATTTTGTTTTTGTTGTAAATTATTTAATACTCTTTCTAGTACAAGCAAATTAGCAAGTGATGGTATTTGCGATTGGAAAAATATGGGTAATACGTTGAGGAGTCATGAGATGAGTAAGGAACACATTGTAAATATGAATTCATGGATTGATTTAGAAATGAGATTGTTAAAAAATAAAACAATTGACACACATGTTCAAGATCAAATAAATAGAGATAGAGAACATTGGAGAAATGTATTGTTAAGAATAATTGCGGTTGTTAAAACTCTTGGAAAAAATAACTTAGCATTTCGCGGAACAAATGAAAAGATTTACCAAGAACATAATGGAAATTTTTTAAGTCTAATTGAAATGATTGCTGAATTTGATCCTATAATGCAAGAACACATTCGCCGAATTAAAAATAATGAAGTCCACAATCATTACCTTGGACATAGGATACAAAATGAGTTAATAAGTTTGATAGCAAATGAAATTAAAACAAAAATTGTTCAAAAAATTATTAATGCAAAATATTTTTCAATTATACTTGATTGTACTCCGGATATAAGTCATCAAGAGCAAATGTCTTTTGTGTTACGATGTGTAGATATTTCTTCTACTTCAATACAAATAGTTGAACATTTCGTGGAATTTTTAATAGTAAATGATACAACTGGAAAAGGTATTTTTGATGCAATTGTGAATGAAATAAATACTATTGGAATTGATATTAGTAACTTAAGAGGGCAAGGTTATGATAATGGGTCTAATATGAAGGGAAAACATCAAGGTGTGCAAAAAAGATTTTTAGACATTAATCCTAGATCATTTTATACTCCGTGTGGTTGTCATAGTTTAAATTTAGTAATTTGTGATATGGCTAGTTGTTGTCCTAAAGCTACATCTTTTTTTGGAGTATTACAACGCATATATACACTATTTTCTTCTTCTACTAAAAGATGGAAAATTCTACAAGATCAAATTCCCAACCTAACACTTAAATCATTGTCACAAACACGTTGGGAAAGTCGTATTGAAAGTGTAAGAGCTTTGAGATTTCAAACTTCACAAGTAAGAGATGCTTTATTAAAATTGTCTGAAATGACCGATGAGGCTAAAATTAAAAGTGAAGCAGAATGTTTAGCGACTTATGAACTTGAAAATTTCGAGTTTTTGCTAGGCATGACTATTTGGTATGAGATATTGTTTGCAGTAAACTCTGTTAGTAAAAATATGCAATCAAATGATATGTGTATTGATGTTGCTATAGATCAGCTAAAAGGTCTTGTTTCATTTTTTGAAAAGTATAGGGAAAATGGATTTGAAAATGCTCTGATTTCTACAAAAGAAATTGCTATTGAAATGAATATAGAACCTAAATTTCGTGAAAAACGTATTATTCGTAGAAAGAAACAATTTGATGAGATTATAGACAATGAAGTTATAAAATCACCTGAAGAATCTTTAAAACAGATTATTTCTTATATATAATAGATCAAGCAATAACTTCGTTTCAAAGTAGATTTGAACAATTTAAAATATATTATGATATTTTTGGTTTTCTATTTAGTATTAAGATATTAAAATCCATTGGCATTGAAAATTTAAAAGAAAATTGTTTTAACCTTGAAAAATCATTGAAACATAACGCCGAATCTGATATTGATGGATTAGATTTATTTATGGAACTAAAAGTTTTAAGAGAAATAATACAAGTGGAAAATGATACTCCAATTGACATACTTAATTATATAAAGAGACTTGATTCTTTTCCAAATGCATATATTGCTTATAGAATAATGTTAACAATTCCTATTACTGTTGCGTCTGCCGAAAGAAGTTTTTCAAAATTAAAATTAATAAAATCTTATTTAAGGTCTACAATGTCTCAACAAAGATTAAATGGATTAGCTTTATTATCAATTGAAAAAGAAATGTTAAACGAAATTGATTATAAAAGTTTAATAAATAATTTTGCTTCTAAAAAAGCTAGAAAAGTAAAATTTTAAATAAAGTATGTTTTTGAAAAAAAAATATTAAATAAAATAAAAAGCCTCATTTTTTAATCTCGCCTCAAGCCTCAATATGTATTGGGCCGGTCCTGCTCGTGCACCAAACTTTCCAGGATTTCCACTTGATGCACCGTCGAACTCAAGGGTACAGTAACGCTGCAAGACAAAACAGAGTAAATACTATTTTATAAGTGGATTAACAGTGCTGTAGAAGTTGATGAAAAGATCTACCACAAATTGGACAGCTGATGAGAATGTTTCATGATTGGAGTGCTGCAGATATTTCTACAACAAATGTATGTCATTATCCAATATCTAATTGTTAGTAAGTACAATTAACACAAATCTTACCATACCATGGATCAGTAAGTACAATTAACATCATATAAGTTTTGGACTTCAACATAGGCTCTTGCATGCACACTTGCAATGTCATCGGTCGAAGCAGGCTCAAAATGTTGAAGTTCAATGACCTCAGAGCCACGGAACTGAATCATTAAAAACATATTATGGAAATAATAATATTACTAATTACTATTTAGTAACCCTAAAGTATGGTTTAATCATAATACAACAGCACAAGTTGTCCAAATAAGTTGGTCTTTTTCTAAAACTGGCAAGCTTTTTCTTACTGAATCATGCGCATTAACCTATAGCCAGAGATTGCTCATGAAGGTTGATTTGTTTTTCAAACAAATATAAAATATTTCAAATTAAAAAAAAGGATATTGTGAGATTTTTGGACAATAAAATAGCTTATGTTTGAACTGGGAAAATTTGTAATCTAAATTCTTTCTTTTAGTGTATTCAAAATGTAAAACTAAGATTTGAATGCAACAATTCTTTTTTTTAAGTGAACATTAGACATAAATAAGTTACTAAATGTCAATGCCTATATGTAATATTAAGAAAAATGCCGTAAGAACATGTCACCAAAACATATAAAGGTAGAGATTCTAAAGAGTAGTGTCCATTGAGTTTTAGAACTTTGGAAGTGAGTTTCATTTCTTCCAGAGCTTTCACAATTGCAGGAACTCTAAAATGCGACTCTGGATGAGACTCCTGTCATAAGTGGAATAGCTATATTAATATTACCAATCACAATAATGTGATTTCAGAAATAGAAACAAGTGACAACGTGTATACTCTTATCCATCATTGAACTTCAACAATTTGAGCCTGCTTCGACCGATGATAATGAGTGTAGTTTGTAGCAGAGGTAGAGGAATTGTTGAGGTTGGATGAACAAGAAGGAGGTAGCAGCATAGTGGAGTACTTGGTTGTGACACGTTAGCCAATTTTCTTTTTTATTCCAAATTTTCTTTTTTATTTCAAATGCTAATGACACATAAGCCAATTGGTAAAAATCCAGTCAGCATTTGAAGTAAAAGGGTGTGGTAAAACTTGCTTATAATTTTTATAAGGGGGCTTTCGTAAAAAAAGACTTAGGGGGCAAAACCGAATCTCGCTCTAATGGCAAGGGTGAATTGCATTTAACCCATTTAGAATTTATATATTATATATAAATATATTATATATAAAAAACGAGAGACCAAAACCCTTTAGGTTTAGTGGACCGATAGAATTTGAAGCCTAATTCGTAGACCCGACCCGTGTGAGCGATTAGCATACACATCCTTTCTCTGCCAATTCTGAACTGAATTCCTAGTCGGCGCTGCGGAGGAAAAACTTCTGCACGCCGTATCGGAAAAAATGGGAGGCTTCATGTTAGGTTCGAAGAAAAAGAAAAACAACAAAACTCAAGGCGGTTTTGAAACCATGGGTTTGAATCCCAATGTATTTAGAGGAGTCAGACGTAAAGGTTACAAAGTGCCGACTCCCATTCAGAGGAAGACGATGCCGCTAATCCTCTCCGGCGTCGATGTTGTTGCCATGGCTCGTACTGGTTCCGGCAAAACGGCTGCGTTTCTTGTTCCCATGCTTCATAAGCTTAACCAGCATGTTCCTCAGGCTGGCGTTAGAGGACTCATTTTATCACCGACTAGGGATTTGGCTATGCAGACTCTCAAGTTCACTGAAGAGCTTGGTCACTTTACAGGTTCTTTTTTTCAGCTTATTTTGTAATTGATTATATGATTTTTTTCAGCTTATTTTGTAATTGATTATATGAAGGCTTTTTTAATATGGTTAATGTATTCTGAATCTCTGTTTGCTTGTTTGTGAATCAGATCTTCGTGTTAGTTTGTTGGTTGGCGGTGATAGTATGGAAAGTCAGTTTGTGGAGTTATCTCAGAGTCCTGACATTATAATTGCCACTCCTGGGAGGCTTATGCATCATTTGTCTGAGGTTGATGACATGTCGTTGCGTAAAGTGGAGTATGTTGTTTTTGATGAGGCTGATTGTTTATTTGGTATGGGTTTTGCTGAGCAGCTACATCAAATTCTTGGTCAGCTTGGTGATAATCGTCAGACCTTGCTTTTCAGTGCGACATTACCTAGCGCTCTTGCGGAATTCGCTAAGGCTGGTCTGCGAGAGCCTCGCCTTGTTCGTCTAGATTTGGAAACTAAAATTAGTCCTGATTTGAAGCTTGTGTTTTTCACTTTGAGGCAAGAAGAGAAGTATGCCGCTTTGTTATATTTAATCAGGGAACTTATTGGTTCTGATGAGCAGACTTTAATTTTTGTATCTACTAAACATCATGTTGAGTTTCTCAACTCGTTGTTTCAACAAGAGGGTATTGAGCCTTCTGTGTGTTATGGAGACATGGATCAAGATGCTCGCAAAATGCATGTGTCTAGGTTTAGGTCAAGGAAGACAATGTTGTTGATTGTCACCGATATTGCTGCTCGAGGGATTGACATTCCGTTGCTTGATAATGTTATCAATTGGGACTTCTCGCCCAAGCCTAAAATATTTGTTCATCGAGTTGGAAGGGTTGCAAGGGCGGGTCGTACTGGTACTGCTTATTCGTTTTTGACTACCGAGGATATGGCTTATCTCTTGGATCTTCATTTGTTTCTTTCAAAACCAGTCAAAGCTGCTCCCACTGAAGAAGAGGTCTTGAAGGATATGGATGGAGTAATGTCAAGAATTGACCAGGCAATGGCAAACGGAGAAACCATTTATGGTCGTTTCCCTCAAAAAGTTATTGACCTTGTTTCTGACAGGGTTAGGGAAGTTATTGATACTAATGCGGAGCTGGAAGCGTTGCAGAGAACCTGTAAAAATGCATTTCGTTTATATTCTAAAACTAAACCCTTACCCTCAAAGGAGTCCATTAGAAGAGTAAAGGATTTGCCACCAGAAGGTCTGCATCCAATTTTTAACAAAGTGTTGGGGACGGGGGAGTTAACAGCACTTGCATTTTCTGAGCATTTGAAAACATTTAGGTGAGTGCAAGTTTATATTCATAAACTGGAATTATTCTAAACAACTCTCTTTAAAGGATTTTATAGGCTCATAGTTTTAATAATTCAATATCAGGCCAAAGCAGACCATTTTGGAAGCAGAAGGAGAAGCAGCTAAAGCAAAGCGTAAAGCAGTATGTTTCTATTTTCAATACATTGTCCATAATCCATATTTTGTTTGATTATGGTCTAATTTGACAATTCTATTTCCTTTTTAGATATTTAGAATGAAATTTTCAAGTTCCTCCTTCAATTGACTAAATTTCACGATTCTCTTATGAAACTTAACATTTTCCAAATTGTTTTCCATTTTAATATATTTACATGAAAGTTGGATACGGTGGATCATATGGTTTTATGCGTCTTTTATCATCTGTCATCAATTCTTCTGAAGTCCATTTTATGTTTTTAAATGAATCTAAAATTGCGCAACAGATTTTGGTTATCAAATATTAGTTGAGAAGTTATATGTATATCTCTTCTTGCAGTGTTTTCTCCTTCACTTAAGTCCATGCTTTTTCTTTCCTATTGCCTCAATCTAATAAGTACCGTTCAAAAATCATAACTGTCCGAATCAAAGTTACTAAACGATTAATCTGTAGGGAAGATGTATTTGTCCTATTGAGTATAGGGAGTGAAGTAAGTTGCTATAGGGATTAATTACTGTTTACCTTGTATATTATGTCTATCTAGTTTGATAGCTTGCTCTTCATTGGAAGGTGTAAAATTCTTAGTTGGCAAAAATGTAAATATCATAGTATTTATCTCTGGCTCAGCCATTCCTTCCTTTTTTGTCTTTCCACTCCAAGACTCTTTCTCTTTCTGATATGCATTGCTGCCTGCTCCAACTTTTTTATACGAAAGATTTTGCATTATTCATAGATAGTTTGTGATAAATGATTTTGCATTATTGAGTTTTGGGTGACTCAATTCATTTGTCTAACACGATTTTGATATACCTGTTGTTTATTCCTTCTACACCAGACACATGCTTGTGTGTTGGCAATAGTAAAACATTCTAGCCATGTCTTGATGGTATTTTTCAAACACAAAACATGCATAGTGCAAGAATCACATTGTACATATTGTAGTTGCTTTTAAGAAACTCATTTGGTTATGAAAACTTTAATTTGTTTTGTTTATTATACAACTAATTATGTTTTGGACATTAGATATTATGATATAACATCGTTACAAACACTTGGCTTTCATGTCAATTTCTTATCTTGTTCTTACAGTTTGAATTTTGCTGCACTTTATTGACAACTATGATGTAGATGTTTCATTCATGTTCCATGCTATATCATATTGGACTTTGCATCTAAACCCAATGAAATATCTGTTTTGATGTACATGCCTAAATTACTGTCTTTCTGCTTACCTTTTACCTTAAGATTAAAAATTTAAAGTGAAGCTCAATAAATATTTGCAGGGCCCTTCTGGTCAATGGGTTGATGTGATGAAAAGGAAAAGAGCCATTCATGAATCTACTATAAATTTGTTTCTTGAACAAAAGTCTAAGAGTACTAGTGAAAAGGTACGTAGCTATTACAGTAACTTGGATTTGTACTTGTTCGACTACCCTTTTTTAATTAACCTTCTATTTTCTTCTGATTGACTGTAATCAATCTAGTTAGTTTTATTTAATCATTTTATTTGTATTCATTGAGGACAATACATATGTTTCCTTGCAGGAGGAATATCAACAGGAACCTACTTCAGCAGGGAAAGGGAGAAAAGGTCTTGTTCTATTTCAATGTCATTAGATGTTAAAATTGTTGTACTTTTTTGGTTTGTAAAGTATATTGTCCTCATTTGGTGCTCTTGTATTTATCTGTTTGAAATGATATATTATGCTAGGATTTTATGTTGTTTGTTAATCATGAACTATATCTAGTTCAACCTAAGGTAGGAATATGTTGTTAGGTGATATTTTTGAACCTCAGCTTTTAGAGGTTGCTATGTAGGCTTAGCAAACCTGAAATCTAGGTAGTCAATCCCAAGTAACGGCATGGAGCGGCTGACCCCAAAAGGGGGATATCAAGATAGCATATAGTGGAATGACAGCTATTTGATCATATTTTGGACTAATTACATGAATAACTAACTATAAACATATATTTAATGTAAAATTAAACAAATAACTCAAAACCCATAAAATATTCATAACTCAAAGCACAAGGCTTAGTAAAAAACACTTAAAACCAACAAGTCTCAATCAAAATTCTCAATCAACATCAACAAGTCTTAATCAAAACAGTACATCCCAAAGTTCAAACTTATAGGCCTAAATATTAAAAACAAGGAAAAAACTCCCATGCCAAGTCATTATTATTACCCGTGGGTTTAAACTTTTCAGCACAAGAGTTTCACTAGACGTGGAAGACAAAAGATGATTATTTTCTGACTCTTTTCTGATTCTTTTCTTATGGTTTCATCAGCACGTGGTACTAAGAGAAAGCAAGAAAGTTTCAAGGACGAGGATAACTATATAAGTTCCATACCTAAAAATCGTGTAAGTCACTATCTGTATTACTTTTATTCACATTTATCTAGATTCACATAGACATATACTTGTTATGTGATAGTTGTTAGGCTTTTGAAACAGAAAATTCAACTACCCGTTTAACTTATATCTTGTTATCATTCACAGCACATGGAGGCAGGCCTCGCAGTAAAAGCTAATGAAGGCTTTTCTTCAAATAGGTAAAATTTACTTGATTAATTACTAATCAGTCCTTTTTTTACATATATCCCTTTGGCCATACTATCGGAGCTTGTTTGGCCTGACTTTTAATTGCCCTGTCTCCTCCTTAAAAGAGAAGATAGGCCAAACCACATTCAGTAAAAACTCTTTGAGTAAAGTTACTTTCTTTTTGATAAAAAAAAAACAATAAAAGGACCTTCTTCAAAAGTAGTTGAGAGGAACTTTGAAAATTCTTTTGCGGAAATTTTGTCGTTCAACTCGCTTTGCAACCACGGGCTGCCATTATATTATCTTATTCGTACATACTTGCATGCTCTTCACAGTTTGGGGCGAGGGCCAGTGTGTAATTAAACCTTAGAGCTAACGGTTTATGTGACTATTTTGCTACTACAACAAAGGATTATAACTATACCTTTTCGAATTGTGTTTATCAAAATGAGATTATAACACCTGATCCTTTAGTTTGCTCCATTTATTTATCTCATTTATGCCATTTGTTGTTGTATACGGTTTCCACTACCAAACATTCATATGTTTCATTTTTTTTGTATTGTGATTATAATTATAATTATAATGATAATTAATGATGCTAATGCTATTATGCTTAAGCTCTTCAATAATTTAATTAACTTAGTTTATTAAAGTTTTTAAACATGATGCATTTTATGTCTTTTATAATTAATGTCTTTTATGTCTCTTTTAGTAAAACTCATTTTACGTCTTTTAGTTATAGTTTTTTTTCTAAGCAATGCCTTTATTTATCAAATATATCATTCATTTATAATAACTTGTAATCAAATCAAACATTTTTGTGAAGATATTTTGCCTAACAGCTTTCAATTTTAAATTGGCTTTAAAGTTATAAAACAACAATAGTTAAACAACTTTACCTCTACTGTATTTCTAAATCTCTTATTCTTATGTACAGATTGGAAGAAGCTGTCCTAGATCTAGTTGCAGATGATGGTTCTGGCATTAAGAAACAAAAATCTGTATATCACTGGGATAAGGTAAATACTAAACTGATGTAGTTGAGTTGTAAAAAATAAATAAAAAAGGACAGACTATTTACTTTTAAATCTTTTGCAAAATTTTCCATTCATCTCTCTTATAAACGTTTTTGCTGTCAGAGGAGTAAAAAGTACATCAAGTTGAACAATGGCGACCGTGTTACAGCAAGTGGAAAGGTATATTCATAAGCCTCTATCTTTTATGCCGGTACTCGGTACATAGTATGCAAGTGGAAACGTAACATTTTTATTTGTACCTGAGTACAGATAAAGACAGAGAGTGGTGCAAAAACAAAGGCCAACAAGACTGGCATCTATAAAAAGTGGAAGGAACGCTCACACTCCAAGATATCTCTTAGAGGGACAAATACTGATGGTGATGCTCAGGAATCAACAAGTTCGAAAGGTAGTATACTTAATTCACTACTTCCTGAATCTCAGTTTTAAAACTGCCTCATTTTCTATGTCATGTTTCTTACATGCCGGCTGGTAAATCAAACAATGATTTATGGTGGTAAGATTTTATTGTTGGTATTAACCGGGAATGATATGCCTTTCTGATTTTTTGTAATGCAGGATCTTACCGAGGAAGTGGTAGGAATTTTAACGATAGGAATTTTAGAGACGGCAGGAAGCAGCATTCAATGCCAAATGCTCATGTGCGTCCAGAAATCAAAGATATGGATCAAATTCGAAAGGAGAGGCAGAAGAAAGCCAGCAAAATTTCTTATATGAAGAGCAAGTCGCCAAAGGGCAAAAAATCTGGCAGAAAGGGGGGCAATAAGGGCAACAAGGGGGGAAATAAAAGAAGAGGGGCTAAGTAAAGTAAGAAACTCAAGTGATAGGAAAACATGAATTTTGTTCATTATTATTTTTTATTTGCCAACAAATTTTGTATGTTCAAACTTCTAAGTAATATATCACTATGTGTTGCTTTATATTATGGATCTTGCTCCTTGAGTTCTTGTGCATTTCGACCCCGGGTTATTCTTCGTCTATTGCTACAGTTTAGTTTGATGACTGTTGTGTGAATATTTCTCAATATTTACAAAGTGGTAAACTCGAACATGAACATCCCTTCCGCTGATGTTGAAATATGAATTCGCTTTATAGTTTTTATATATTAGTATTCGAGTTAGTTTAGTGTTCAACTAATCTACTATATTAGCTTTTGCTAAAAAAAAATCTACTATATTAGCCACTTGAAATTTATTCATTAAACCCTATCCATATATAATAAATTGATATTTAAATTAAGTTTTGCATTCTTCAAAATAGACATTTAAGATAAACAAACAAGGACTAAAATGATAAGCATTCCCTTACACCAATTGAAACATAATTTTTCATTAGTGTTCAGTTCAATATGAACAAAGATTGAGAGTATACTTGTTCTTTGACAGAAAAAAATATTATTAGATAGAAACGCAACTTTGAGAACCACATTTAAAAAGTATAAGGTCATTCTTCTCCTTCATTGTGGTTAGAATTCAACTTTAAGAACCATTATTGAGCATATGTCTTGGGGATTTTTTTTAATGCACTATATGGATTACTAGCACACATTATGAAAATATAATAATACCCAAGATTTTGGAGATGCATCTCTGAATGCACCCCAGACACATACAACAAATGTTGATTTTTGAATCACTCCCCAACTTTGTATCTAGCTTGATTCAGAAAATACATCTTGTAAGCTTTATAAAATTGTATGTGTGGAGATACTGAAGCAGAAAGCAGACAAAAAACAGAAAGTTGTTGTTTGACGAAATATAATTAGCATTGATAACATAAAATCAACATGACATAGACGGTGTTAACATAAATCAAACATTACATTTCAATCATGTGGACATTTCAACATCTTCATTATATTTTCGACCAATCTTGAAGAGAACTCTTGTTTCTAAACGGTAAAAAGTATTCCACATAACCCTTATGTAACACTCTAAATTTTCAGATGTAAAATAATAGAATAATTCAAAGGTTTTTTTACATAATCACATAGGGAATCACACACTCTCAAAACAATCATCTGCTCTGTAACACTTAGAATTTTAAAACAAAACATTCAACACTTGTCATCGCATGCTCACCTTCACTTAGAGTATCATCGCAGCAAAATTTCATCAACTAGGCATGCTTCATAATAAAAAATAAATTTCATGCAACACTTTATTGAAACGAAAACAATTAGGCAAGACTTTCACATTTAGCAACATCAAATTGTCGAGAGTATGTCATCTAACTCTCATTAACAAAATACAAATAACAAAATAATAACGTTCGTGCGCCTATTGTTACAAATCAGAGCACGTATTCTAAAATGCAAAATAAAAGGAAAAGAAGAATAGCGTCGCGCCATCCTCCACTCTAAGCATCTACTCAGTTACCTGCTTGTCGGTACTCCAAAGAGGAGCACAAACCACAATAACAACAACAAAGGGGTGAGAAATCACATTAATAAAGTAAGTTGTACATACTGCAAGGTAGAGTATCAACACATATACATATTCTATAACAAGTGCATCACAACATCTCACGAACACATTCGCACGCCAAATCTTAACAATCACACGCAAATCAACATTATGCATACACTTTATTTATGTAATGCAACTCGATGCATATGCATGTGGTACCAACTAATCAAAAGGTTTCTAAGCGAACCAGGTTTACCCTACTCGAACCCCGAATCCACCATGCTCAGATTCGGGACAAATCATCAATCCACCCTGCTCAGATCATTTGAATCGACTTGTCATTAAATTTTCTTCTGAGGTGATCAGACACATGTCTATGATCAATCTTGAAGGTTCTGTTCTAAGACATAAGAGCCTTCAAGATTAATCTATCACTTGATTCGATAACTCTCATAATTCTATCTTCGATCGATACTTTGTAATTCTTATCGATCAATTTCCCTATGCTAAGAAAATTTCTTTTCATTGGAAATTACTGACCTTTTGCCATCTTTCCTCATAATCAGAACATCATTAACACCTTCAGCAGCTAGGGTGTTGTCATTTGCTAATTTCACCTTGTTCTTCATTGAGGAACTCATGCTGACAAATCAATCTTTCCTACCACTCATGTGTGATGAGCATCCTGATTCTAAGTACTACTGGTCTTTGAACTTTTCTTCATCTCTCGTTGTGACCAAAAACAACATTTCTTCTTCTTCTTCTTCTTCTTCTTCTTCTTCTTCTTCATGTTTTGCAAGCCTTGCACTATTGTCTTGATTCTTTTGTTTTTCAGGACAATCACTTGAATAATAACCATACTTCTGACAATGGTAACATTGAATGTGACTCTTTTTAGGTTTTCCTCCACCACCTCTTCCTCTACCTGCAACACCACCTTTATAGTTGCTCTAGTTTGACGAGTTCCTCTCTTGCTTTCCTCTACATGATGAATTATTGTAGCCTCCTCTATTTTTATTGCCGAACCATTTTTCTTTGCCTTTCTTTTCTTTTGCTGATTGCGCCTGTAGAGCTACATTTCTCTTCGACTTACTTGCAGATCTTTCAGCCATTCTTTGTTCGAGAGATTCAGGTATTCATTGAAGTTATTCCTTTGTCAATATTGACAAATCTTTTGATTCTTCTATGACTACTACCACGAGATCGAACTTCGGAGGCAATGACCTCAAGATCTTTGTGATAACTGATCTTGATGTCAACGCTTCTCCACATATCTTGATTTAATTCACCAGTTATGTAACCCCAGTGAAGAAATTAGTTATGCTTTCACTTTCTTCCATCTGAAATAATTCATACGCTCTTTTGTGAGTTTGTATCCTTACCTCTTTCACCTTCTCTGCGCCTCCAAACGATTTTTCCAAAATATCCCAAGCTTTTTTGTTGTTTCTACATCACTCAATTTTTCAAATATATCTGTACTAACACATTGATGAATTGTAGAGAGATATTTATAATCTTTCTTCTTCAATTCTTTATGTGCAGCCTTTAATTCATCTGTAGCATATTCTCCAATTGGCGTTACTCCTTCCTTCACAAGGTCCCAAAGATCTTAATAGCAGAAAACGATCTACATCTGCTTACACAAATTCTCATAGTTGTTATCTTTCAGAATTGGAAGACTCGCTAAGAAATGATCGTTCGGATGATTCATCGCGCTATGCTTTCCACGAATCACAGAGTTAGTGCTCTAGATACCAGATGTTGGATTTAAACCCCAATCTTGAGGATAATTCGAATATATCTTGGTGAGCAAGAATCAATCATTCTGATTGATTTCTTCTCTTGTTCTTCACTCTTCATTCGAGTGAATCAACCATACATTGATTGCAAGATGATTCACGCTGTCCAAAAAATTTAGAAGAAAGAAAGATGAATTGGGAAAGAAAAGGGAAATTAGGGTTTGGGAGAAAAGGGGAAGAAGAAGAATTACCCAGAGTTTCTCTTTCTCTGCATTCAAAACTAAAAACGGTTATTCAACTTTTCTCCACTACTTTTTAAATGATAGGGTACCTCCCTATTTATAGTTGAGATTGCGTACACCAAGCAATCTCTAACTAATTAACTCAACTAAAACATGCAAACAAAATGCTAAGTTTATGTTCGGCTTCGACATTTTGACAACTTCCTTCAAAACACAATAATTCTGACAACAACATACTCTATCGGATTACTTGCTTTGACATAAAAAATTATACTTTCAACAAATATTTCATTGATTGTAAAATGATTTATAATTTAGATTTTTTTTGTTTTCAAAATGAATTATAATTTTGGATATAGTATTCAATTATCAAATAATAACTTAAGCATGACATATTAGAGACGAGTTTGACTTTAGCCAATTTATCTATCCTCTAACAAATGAATTCTATTAACAAATCTCATTAACTTTTTAGTTGTATCTACCCTTCTTATAAATAGACACTAAATATAAGATATATAAATAGAGGAAAGTCAAACTCACTAGAGACTAGTAAAAATAAACAGCCAATATAGTGTAAAGTGTGAACTATCAACCCTTTATGTGTTTTTATGTAACAAAGTAAAAGTTGTTCTTATAATATTGAAGTGTGCTTTCAAATATAGTGTCGTCTTCATGAACAACTTTAATTCACTACTAAAACTACTAACTTCATTGAATAGTATTAAGAAAGTGAAAAGAGTGCAAATAATCATTTCTTCTCTTAATTAAAGTAGAATATTTAGTAAATACAAGATTGAGTTCCAAAATTACTTCCAAAGTATATGAAAGGCAACTTTTAGAGTAAGATTTTATGAAAAAGATATTTGCACATTGAACACAAGTCTGAAAATAAATATGAAATGATTGAGTAATATTTAAGACAGATTTATAATATTTCCAAATTTCTTAAAAATAAAAAAACACGTACTTATCTAAAAGAAAAAAACACGTGCGACTGACGTGGAATCGATAAAATGTATGATAAAAACATGTGATAAAAATCACATATAAATACGAAGAAGGGTTTTTTTGGCGCATTGAGTCTCTCTTTTTTCTCGTTGGCGCTTAGTGGCGGCGGCAATTGTGTTGGTGCAAAGGTGTGCTTGACTTTGACTGTCATAATTCTTTACCTCTCAAATCCATCCACCTCAGGTACTTGTACTTCACTCTTTTTATGTTTTTGGCATTTTGCTATAGCTTTTGTTCTTGAAAAATATGTTATTATTGTTATTGTTAATTGGATTGAATTAGATCTGATCTTCTCGAGTAAATTTCACTAAATGTACTTCATTCAATTATGTATCATTGATGCAATATATATCTGTTAACGAATTTTGTGAAATAAAATTTCCATCTAAGTAGATCTGTTTGTGTTACGGACGAACATAGCATCTAGTGGTTCAGATTCCACGACAAAGAATTTTATAGAATATGATTTGTTTCTTTGTCGTAGGTAATGTTGTTAAATAGCGGGGATAGCTTTGCTATAATGATATAGCACGGCAAAATAAGCCCCAATTGTTATGCGTTATGTTATTTAGTACAAAATATTGAGAAATAGTGGCGCTATAGCATTTGTGTCTCGTGATTTGAACAAACTATTATATTCTGTCGTTCACAGTTGACAACAATGTCGGGAGGTAAAATTAGGGTTTTCTTTTCTTTCTTTCTTTCTTACATTATATATAATGATAAAAATGGAATATTTGTGGATAATTAAATCTAACTTTACAAGTGGTGTATGTGTGTAGCTGAACTCGCTTCAAATGGATCAGTGCAAGGAAAAGCGAGATGCAGTGGAAGTGAATGCTGTTGTTGATGATGTTTCTTCTCCAAAAGCTAAGGAAAAAGTGAATGAGGATTTGGAAGCAGAGTCACTTTTGGCAATGGCAGTGATTAAGAATCAGCTGAATGGGATCCACATTGATTCAAAAAATCACAATTGGAGCCCTCAAACACCTAACATAGGTGTTTTCGACCCTTTTGCTCCTGCATCTGAAGACATGGTGCGAGCACCCCGCTCTCGCAAGTATCACGAAGAAATGAGGAACGGTATTACTCGCAAACTTCTATTCTGTTCCGCCACTCAACATCAAGATGAATCTGTTTCAGAGTAAAAGCTATTGCAGGAAGCTTTTCTTTTGTATAATTTTCAGTGAACAATTGGCATTTGACCAAAGCTAATAAATAGATGTAGCATTAGCAATAGCAGCAACACTAAAGTACACTACTTTTGATGTTAGATTGTGTTACAATGAACTACATTCTAGTTTAAAGGAATAATTTCTCTGTTTGTCACATGTGTTTTGTTATCATATGTATTTTATGCTTTTTTAATAAAGCTTTTCTGCTACTTATACCTTCTTGTGTGATTATTAGTAGTAGTACTAGTATAATAGTATAATGTTTGTCAATATATTTATATATATACACTACAAATTCAGGATTGAACAATCTAAGAACAGGATATCCTTTTCATTCAATACAAACAGTAATTTTGTATATCTAAAGGAAAATTCATATAATTCCTATGACCAAACAACACTTAGTAAAAAAAATCGACGATAATAAACTCGATAAAGCATGTAGAAAAAATACAAAAAAGAAAAAGCTTAGGTATTAAAACATTTCGCATGAATCTCAAAATGTTTGAGAACTGGTTGATTCATGCACAGATAAATATACCATTGGTTGCGAAGACGATCCTTTCTATTATCTGTCAAACTACGCGGAACAGCATCCAACCTTTTTAACAGCTGAGACATCATCTCTACTGCCAACATTGATTGTTTGCCCTTTTGGCAAGGCGGCAGGGTCATCTCCAATCTCAAGAGTCTTCCTACTAACAACTCGGTATATTTGAGTAAGTACCTCTGTGAAGGAATTATCGACATTCAATGACTCGAGGGCAGACGTTTCCATAAAAAACGTGTTTTCTCTTTCAGCAAATGCTTTAGCATCCTCGGTGGACACGGCACGCAGGTGACGAAGATCAGCCTTGTTCCCCACAAGCATAATTACAATGTTGGCATCTGTGTGGTCACGAAGTTCCTTTAACCATCTTTCCACATTTTCAAAAGTTACATGTCTTGTAACATCATACACAAGCAATGCACCAACAGCTCCTCGATAATATGCGCTTGTAATCGCACGATATCTGTGGAAATAAAAATTAACAAATCTGAGATGGATATATACAGAACAATGGAATACAAAATACAACAGGGAAAAAAACTCCTATACTAATCTTCCCAAATACAATGGTCAAAACTTCTGTCCTTAAAAATACCAAGTTAGTCCCTCAACCATTGCAAATGCCTCCTTTCCACTCTAAGAAAGAGCATGTGTGTTGTGAGTCACTCACTACGGTTGTCAATTGCAAAAAAAAAAACAGTGGTTTATTCAAACTCCGCTACGCTCTAGCTACTATTTGAATAAACCACTGTTTCTTTAGGTTGATTGCTGAATAGTGAGTTGCAGAACAATAGCGATTTGTTCAAATTCCTAAAACTCAGGGTCACCGCCACCATGCGGTAACTAGAAGCTTTAATGTATAGCTTCAATTCTAATTTCTTTGAAGACACGAGAAATACATGTTGTGCCATGTTTGTCCATGAAAATACCAGTCAAAGTCAAATGAAACCAAACCAAAGTATAGTATCACATTAAATCAGACACCGTAATAGAACAAATAACCCTCCTAATCCGACACTGCACTGCACACAGAGCCAACACTCTAACTTTGTCAAGCATTTATCAGAAATTCGAAACATATTCACATTTTAGAGTTAATTTACTGGTCACAGACTCAAACCTCTGCCCCATTTAATTTAAGGTAAGTTGCCTGACATGTATCGCAAAATCCATCGAACCAGATTATTTTCGGAGCAGCATATTACTTAAAAGTCGAAAAGGAAAGGAAAATTGACAGAAGATTATACAAAAACCAACAAAACTAGAGGAAACAAACATAGGTCAAAGTCATCTATTATTTTTCACACAGAGATATACTCTAAACCTTCATCAACTCTTCAGCAATTTCACCTAAAGAACTGTTTCTATGACATGAATATGATGCATCCCAATCCCCTCCCCCAGAAACCCTGGTAACAAAAAGCCTTAAATCTATTCACCATTTTACAGAAAAAAAAATCATCAATTTCCCAACCTTCTCAATACATGCTTCAAATCAAATATACCATAAACAAACAAT
The DNA here is from genome assembly GCF_029867415.1 of Vicia villosa. Taxonomy (NCBI): domain Eukaryota; kingdom Viridiplantae; phylum Streptophyta; class Magnoliopsida; order Fabales; family Fabaceae; genus Vicia; species Vicia villosa. Next base: position 379,493 of record NW_026705260.1, read on the forward strand.
ATAGAAACAATGTCTCATAAAGCTTAATTTTCTGGTGTCCTAATCATCCAGATCAAGAACAACAACAGAAAATACAAAATCCATATTCATTATCATTCATCTTTGCTAAATCAAAATCTCAGTTTTTTAATAAAAATTCAAACCCCATGAAAATTTAATCAAACCCCACTAAAAAATTTGGTCCAAACAAAGCACAAACAAAAACCAAAAAAAGAAATCTATAAAAAAAAAAAAAGAGATCATAGCGAAGGCAAAAACGCAACCTTTCTTGGCCTGCGGTATCCCAAATTTGTGCTTTAACAATCTTATCATCAACGTGGATACTGCGAGTAGCGAATTCAACGCCAATGGTGGATTTGGATTCCAAACTGAATTCGTTTTTTGTGAATCGTGACAAAAGATTGGATTTTCCGACGCCGGAGTCACCGATGAGAACAACTTTGAATAGATAATCGTAGTCGTCATCGGCTCTGTACGCACCCATTTCTTGGATATTGTGTGAGGATTGAAATAGAAATGGATGGGTGAGGAATGAAGATTAGGGATTTGAAGGAAGGGTTTGGGAAATGAATGGTTTTCAAGTTTCAGAGAGAGACATTGTTGTTGTTGTTTGGAGAAAGAAAGATAAAGAAAGGAGGGAGGAGAAGTATTCAAAGAAATGAAATGGAAAAATATAAAAGAATTGCAACATGGTTGGTTTACTTCTTGCATTTTACTTTTTCCACCCTTCACAAATTGATTTTCTTTATTTATTTCAAAAACTAAACCCAAGTTGAATATTTGTTGTTTCTAATTAGGATCTAGATCAAACCTCGTCTTGATAAGTACATCTATATAAGTATTTGTTTTACGGTAAATATGATAAACTCACACCTCCTAATTTAATTTGAGCAATTGTTGAATTTGTTATACCAATCGCATTTCAATTATATTATCCTCTTCTGAATTCAAAATGTTCTAAACAACTATTTTAAAATCTATTTAAAATTCAATAGCTCAAAACCCAAGCTCTTTTGATAATCTTAATACTTTTAGCACACCTTAAAGTTCAGCAGTATATGCATTACAAGAACCTAAATATCTTCTGACGTCTTCAAGTCACTCACTTGCACAACCTTTTAAAAGACCACCACATCCAGCTATCAAGTCATTCTTACTAGCTCTACTAGTGTTCAATCTCACCCAACCCAAAGGAGGAGGATTCCATCTTAATTGTTTAGCCTCTCAAGTCAACTCTATCTTACTATGCAACTCAGCTGCAAAAAAAAAGTACGAGCAACTTTTGTAACATACCGCCACAAAATTCTAGATCTTAAAAAATTCTCATCATGTTGTTTCTTATTCCTCCATATCCAAAGTGCATGTCAACAGTTTTCCTAGAGTTCCGACCACGACGGATCTCCGCTAATACTAAAATCCAAATGCAAATTAGTATTCACTCTTCTTAATATTACTAGTGACAAAAGAGTCTCTCATATCCAACTAAACCACATTAGTCAAAATAACAAAAGACAGATGATAGACGCGTAAGACATGAATAATGGATTTCACCTCTATCCTACAGTGACTACAAAAGGGTCCTTTTGGTTGCATTTTATTTTTTTCTCTCATTGGTCATTATCCTACCATGATACACCAACCAAATCAAGGACTTTATTCGTCCAAGGACTTGGTGAAATTAACCAAAAAAATTCTATATCGACCTCTAACTATCCTCGTCATTTTGCCTACTAAAATTACACATTAATTTATAACTTGCTGAAACAGTATACTCTCATTTTTTATCACTTGGTCAACAACAAATATCTCTTCCATTATTATCATCGGAAGGGAGAATACCTAAAATTTTCGTTACCACATTTTGAGAAAATAGATGCTTTAAAAGATCCACATTCCATATATCATGTTGATTCAATAAGTCCTCTACATGTTAATAAAAAGCTATATTGACAACATATGTATTAATATCCATTAATTCTATACTCTAAAAAGGAGACCAAACATTTATATTGGCACCATTTCCTATAGACCAATATGCAAACTGCACAAACTTATGCCACAATTTATCCAAATTCTTCCACAAACTAGAACCGTTTGCCTTAACAATCAATTCCTCATAACCAACATTGTTTTTCCACAAATTGAAATCATTTTCCTTAACAATTACATCCTTATTATAACCAACATTGTTCCTAATATATTTGTCACGCGTAACTTCACCGCAAAGAGATTGTTCATTACTTCAAATGGTCCAACTAAGCTTCAAAAGACAAGCATTATTCATAAAATCCAACTATCTAATATCCCCATCCTCCTAAGAGCTTTGACAGTGTCATCACATCTCACTTACCCTAGATAAAAAAAAAACATTGTAACTTTTGAATCTCATGCAAACAAACTTTAGGAGAGTTATCTGACCTATAAAAGAAAGGTGTTGAGCTTTCTAAGAGGCCGACTTCGACTTAACTTACTCCATGATATAATTAAAATCATATATTTCTGATGCTCTACCGAGGAGATGGACGCCCAGATATATGTCAAGTGATTGTGTTTCACGGAAGATATACATAACAACCCATTTACGATGAACAGACACAAAATTGTTTATAAAAAAAGAATATTTGTTTTATCAATACTCACTTGCTGACTAGACATAATGTAAAATTGATTGATAATATTTTTTTTTTTTTATCATTTTGAATCATGAAATTGCATATTACTATTAAATTGAAATTATGGGTATGTGGGGCAACTCAACTGAAATGTGTTAACTAAATTAGATAGATGTAACATGTTTTTTTTTAGTAAGCAAGTTGTATTAAAAAGAGAACTAAGGGTTCTCAACACCTGTTTACATCAAGAAAGGGGAAACAAAGTCCCACCAAAAAAACCGAGAGAAATTACAAACCAATTAGCGCTACGAAAGAAATAACAAAGGGTCTTTGTTAAATTCGTAAAAACTACAAATGGGATGTGTAATCTCTCCTATAAACGACCACTTCCAAACCAAAACTTTGATGCTCCAAATTGTATTATCCACATTCCACACTTCATTCCTAAAACAAACCTAATTCCTAAAAAGCCAAAGGATCCATAAAATGGCTAACCAAACTACTCCTACTTTACCTTCTTTAACTTTCTTTTTTTTACAAAAGGAGAACCAATCCATAAAGCCAAGAAAACAATCTTCCTCCACACCGTTAAACGGTTTTCCAATCCACATAGCAATCACAATCCAAACCGCCTTGACCGGAGAACAAGAGAAGAAGGAATGATTCCGACTTTCCGGATCTACTCCACAAAAAACACACTTTGAGTTATCTACCGACAAAGAAATACCCCTTTGTAAGAGTAAATCCGTAGTAAGAAGTTTATTAACAAGGATTCTCCACCCAAATGCCTTAATTTTGAAGGGAACCTCCACTTTCCACACCAAACCTAACGCCCCATCATATTTATTAAACGGACCAAATAGAATAAGCGAACCGGCATAGAACTTATAACAAGATGCTACGGAAAAAACACCATCCGGCTCCGCCCTCCACACCACATCATCGCCCTCCACACTACTCGGCCCACGGGCGTCCAACGAAACGCACAAGGATTCAAAATCCAACTTAAGATTTGGCTCGGATAACACCAACGAATTAATCCCACAATGATTCAATCTCTAACTGCATCATTTATTTATATTTATATATTAATATCAATAATTTATTGATATTTATAAATTATCAAAATGATGTCATATCACACTTAATTTTAAACTCAAGTTTCTTTGAGTTCAAAATATAATTTTTTATGTAGATTTTTAATTATTGTTAATTATTTTTAAGATTGTGATGCTAAAAGTTTACTAATGCATAAAAACACAAATACTTATTTTGATAAATAACAGTGTGTTTAAGTATCACTTAAACTTTGTTTGAGAGTTTAAAAGAGAAGATAGGAGGACTTAAAAAAATTGAGTAAAAAAAATAAAAGGATTTAGGTGGAGGATTTTGAAAGATTTATTTTTATTTAAAAACCAAAATCTCTTAATTTTAACAATTAAGAAAATGTATTAAATAAAAAATTTAGAGGGTATTGAAGGACTTAGAAAAAAAATTTAAACATAATTTATTTTGTCATAATATTTTTAAAATTAAAAATATATTAATAATAAATACTATTTTTTCTCAATACAAAAAAAAAAAATCAAAGATCTCTCTATAAATTATTTTTTAAAAAAACTTTAAAATCTTTCATTCTTCTCTCTTCCAAACTAGCAAACAGAATCATAATCTTAAGTGACACAACATCACCTCTAAACCTTTTTTTTATTTAAGTGATATGTTGAGGGATATGTTAAACAATTTGAGGAAGCAATTTAACATTTCAAATATTTGGAATTGAATTCCGAGGCACTTGCAATTTTAAAACTCAAAATACTGTTACTCCATTCTATTTTCTAAATTTAATTTATTCTTTTGAGTAAAATAAAAATGTCAATCATTTTAACATTTCAAATCACTTATTCTAGGCCTAGGAAGCAATCAAGCATACAAATGCAAATGTCATACCAACTCTTTAAAAAGTAATTAAGTGTACTAATAGTTTGTTATACTTAAATTGATTTTAACATGTTTAATTATTTTGTAATAAAATTAAATTTTTTTAATTAAAATTAATTAAAATTTAAATTTAAAATTTTTAGTTTTGAATTTTTAAAATTGATTTTTACACTCAATTTTGTTATTTACCTTACTTTTATGTGAATATATCTCTTTTTTAATTCAAGTTTTAGAGAGCAGCCCAATTAAATGAAGATGAGGCCATTAACATAGATTGTACATCTTTTACCACAGTTTTTTTTAATCAAATTTTACCATAAAGTTTGATTGGATCATTTAATTTTTGCATACCAAATATGAGTATTAGGGGACAGAATGGGCAAGCATTTCGTGTACCTGTTGGCAATATAAATAGTATCTTGCTTTTCTTGTTTAGCTGTTTCAGTCCCAAAAAAAGCACATTTATTGAGTTAACCATTACCTTGCTGAGTGAGTTATGTCGAGGAACCTGGATCTGTTGCGCAGTCCACGTCATTGACAGCAACCACTTGATATTTTTGTCCTCTATAGGGTTCAACACTAGATACTCTCAATATATGACAAGATCAAATTCAGCTATTACTCTTTAGCAGTCCACAATAAAATAGAGTAACTACCCTAACAAACACTTCATTCAACTAACAAAGCCTTAATACTAATTAACACCCCGTCCCTCTAATTGGAATAGAGGTCAATTTGGATACAATTTATTTATTTATTTTAATTTTTAATTTTTGTTTTTCGAGTGATGATGGATGATCTTAGATAAAAGCAAAAACTAATGGTGGTGGATCCATTAAGAAGTTTAATGAAAATAGTCTTGATTTCTATTGAAGATTAAAAGTGATTATTAAAATAACATACATGATCAATAGTTCCGGTATCTGAATTTCAATTATAAAAATATAGGTTAATGGGTTTAGATAATGAACATTTTTCTAAGTGTTTTGAGGTGAATTTTGAAGTATTGCAAGGAGATCATTTTGTTAATAAGGAATGAAGATAATGTTTTTTGAATTATTAGGAATGTCATTGATAGTTTATGAAGTGGAATCAAGATCATTGACTATTCTAGCATTGAATGAGTGATTGAGATTGGTTTTCTTGAAATAGGGTGGAAGATCATGCCTCTTGAAACAAACACAAATAATGTGGTGTTTCCTCGACCACATCATGTAGAGTTACCTCTACCATTTTTTTCTCATGCCATGGCCTCGAGTTGATGCTTTGTTAGAATTGGAAAAATAATCTACAATTTTATTCTCATCAATAGGAATGGAATTTCGGTGTTCTTGTTGAATGAACATTGAAAACACACTGTTGATGTGTGTGAGAGAGATAGAGAGAGGGGCATCAGCATTATTTAGGAATGAACATGAGCAGATTAATCATTTAGGCCTTTGAGAAGATAAATAACAGTCATATTCACGATAATCTTTGATCTTAAGGAATAAATCACAAGAACATTTTGACATAACATATACAAATAGGTATAGTGAAAATTATCCACTTCCTGACACAATTTTTTCAAAGTAGTGTAAAAATAAGTGATAGATTAATCACCTTGACGAATAACATGAATTTCTTTTTAAAGATCAACGATGTAGAAGATGGTGCCTTAGTATTAGTATCATTTTCATTATTGTCAAATGTCTTGTAGACTATTTGTGTATCTATGTGTATGTTGGAGGTAATTCGAGGGGGTCAACGAGGGAGCACTTTATTTTGGACACACTTTTTGTGAGAGACACACCACATCTCCACCTAAAACCTTAAGGTGATAGGTGTGTGAGTTCTCTCACTTATAAAGTGTTCATTCTTTCCTTTTTTAACCAATGTGTGACTTCTTCCTCACACTTGATTCTCAACAGTGTACACATGTATGACCATCCGTTAGTTTTGATGATGACAACTATAAAGTAACAACTTTGAAGAGAACAACTCCATAAGTCAAGCGGCTTGTGAATGTTGAGAATTCTCTATGACAGAGAGAGTTTAATTCAATTGTTAATTAAAGCTTCTGATGATGGCACCTGATCAGGAATATATCTCAAGCCTCATCAGACAAAAGATTCATGTTCCAATTGAAGTGTTAAGTTAGTGTTGTATCAAGCAAGAGAACTTGGAGATCTGAAGTTGTAAAAGTGTGAAGCTCGCCTAATCACGTGCTTACTGTCTTAGAGTAATCAGTTAAAATGTAACACGTCAAGAGTAAGTCTTTAATTTGTTTAAAAATTTGGTCTATTGGTTCTTTAGTTTAGCTAGTGTAAAAACTTTATTTGTCTATTGTTGAAGGTTTATAGGAAAATTTCATAAGAAAATCTCAAGTGTGTTTAGCAAAACTGTCAAGATGAAACTCTTGAGGATAGTAATAGGTCAAATGATTAAGTTGAATCTATATAAATTTCTGGTACATTCGTTCTTTCTTTTCTCTCTTTTATTTCTATTATCCGTGATGTGTAGTATATCTCTCTTCATATAAATCTTTTTTCTGTATTTCCGTTGTCTTATCTGTATGTGATTATCAATTGTTTTAAAGAACAAATTTTTTGTAAATTGATTTTGATTTTAAATCAACACCATTCACTCCATCCAGATGATTTCTATTTTGGGCCAAAAATTGCTTCCTCAATTAGTGATCCAAAAGTAAACTTGAACTTTAAAAATAATAAAAATGAACATTAAAAAAATGCATAATTTCAAGCATGATTAAAAAATAGAGTATTTATTTGTGTCCGCGTGCAGTAAAATCAGCATTGTTGTCATTGTAAAATTGATTTCTTTCTCATAATAACAAATCAAAATGTGCATTTGATTTAATACCACTTTTCAGACCACATGGAGGCTCTTGTTTTATGACGCCAAACATGAATAAACATTGAATAAGAGCAATATATATCCATCCATCCACTTCTTTAGACCAAATGGAGGCTCTAACCTTTCATATGACATCAGTTGTAAATAAAATTACCTTTATGACCAGTTCATGTTTAAATATTAATATTCTAAAACACGCATTAAAAATATTGATATATTATTACACAACAATGAGTAACTTATTACCTGCAATAGGTAATTATCATTTCTTCGAAATACAAAATTGAGTTGCTTTATTTATCACTATCAAAGAATATGCTCTTTCTGCGGTGCTGTATTACAGTTTTTGAATTTAAGTTAGAACCTGAAGATGAAAACTTTTGCTCGTACTATTATACTATATGGTGAATAAATTAATGTTACAAAATTTAATAGAAGAAAAGCTCCTCCTGTTCCTTTGCCTTCTTGTCCTCCTCATTCCTTTGGCCTTTTACTCATGGTTTTACGCTTGTTAACATCAAGGTATTTCTTTCGTAACCGGATGGTCTTTGGAGTAACCTTCATTCAAATAAAAAAAGTCACAATCGAATAATATGTCTTCGAACGAAAACAAAGTGATAATTTATTATGAGTAAAAAATGCAGTGATATTTGTAAATTGTAACCAGTAAACTCTCGATTTGTCCATCAAATTAGGGTGTCATCACATTAGCCTTCTAAACATTTCCATCACAAAATCATTGGCTGACTATTTGATGGAAAAAATTGTCAGAGGATACACATGACAACATGATATTTGAAGAACCAATTCAGGATTTAGTCATAAGTCATAACCCTTTAGAGGGTACTAGGCATGAAGTGGAGGTGGGTTGGGGAAGAAGCACCCTTACATATTTTCATCGTAAAAATCAGATAAAACTTTTTACAGCATTTTTAAATCCTAGATTGGAGCATACCTCGATAAGCTCATCTGAAGCTACATATCCTATAGCTTCTTCAAGCGTCATCTGCAACCAGAAATCATTAGGTGTAAGCTAGCATATCAAACTTAAGAACCGTCATCATATTAGGCTTTTCTGCTAACTACTTTCCAGTCACATACAAATTATTTCACACAGCCACAAAATGATGCCAGATCTAGTACATAAAATTTGCTAGAAATGCAGTGTCACAAAAAACATATTGATAATTTTCTATTTCACCGGTTAATATCATTGAAATTCATCCATGCTTCATTGCTGGACATCTTGGTGTTCAAATGCACTTAAACCATGAATTAAGTAGGTATCAAAATTCTCAACTAAAATAAGCAAGAATTAAGGGAATAATTTTTGGCATATAAAGACATACGAGGCGAGGTGGAGTCAGCTTCACATTCTCATCCTTGGAAGCAGAGCGTATATTTGTAAGTTGTTTAGCCCTCACTGGATTAATCTGCAATTTATATCAGTCTTTGTCAGTGAGTCGCCAACATTGACGTAACACTGGCAGTTAGGCTAAGAATTCTTACATCAAGATCTGTATCCCGTGAGTGTTCTCCAACAATCATACCATCATATGTCTGTAAACAGAAGAACAGGCATTACAGGCAGTATGTACGAGAAACTTATATGTGCAATACAAGTAAAAGCTAGATGAAACAGTATAAAGTAATTTAAATTAAGCACACACTCTTGTGTCTCACTATTACTCCATGTTCAAAGTATTTGAGCATAATTTGAACAATGATCCAGAAGGAAAGTATGTGATACAACATATAACACATGAAATAGCAAAAGGGATTGGCTACTACCTCCATTCCAGGAGATACAAAAAGAGTCCCACGAGCTTCTAAGCTCATTAATGCATGAGATGTGATTGAACCACTACCCACTGACACCTGTTCAGTTAGAGTAACATCATTCAGTACGCAGGAGTTTAAAAACTTGACCAAAAACACGCTCAAAGCAGCTTTATGATTTATAACAAATATATCATGTGAGTAGTAACGCGATGTGATTAATAACAAACATACCAGTACTCCTTTCCTCACATTGCCAAGAGGGCCTCGAAATTTTTCATATGCTGCAAGGTTACAATAATACACATTGTAAAATATATGAATGTAGGATGTAGGTATAAAAACAACTCTGATAATAGCTTCATTATAAGTGCTCAAAAATAGTATGAGAAGTTATTCAAAATTCAAATAAACATGCATCATGATCCACAAACATAAATTATGAGCATAAACTAAATCATGGGGGCAGCTAAACAGCATGATTTGGAAAACATATAATAATCATACTGAAAAACATCTTTGCATGCTAGATGGAAGAAGAGAAAGTTTTTAGTAGAAGGTGCATACTGAGGAAAGCACGGTGCATGAACCCAGTTCCACGTGTCTCACTGCTGAACACACTCCTGTAACCAACCAGGCCCCTGAACAAACAGTAATAAAGAAGTTACTAGATTTGTTGCAGATCTGATTTCACTCTAACTGTAACGTATGTTGGAAAATATTAATGTTATACTCCCTTCGTCCCAAAATAAGTCTTTTTACCTAAAAAATTTGTCCCAAAACAAGTGTCAGCTTTATTTTCAGTGCAACATCAAATTCAATTTTAACAACTTTACCCGTAATTAATATTGTCCACTACTTTCTAGTTATTAAATAATACTATGCATTTATGACAAAGAATAATAACCAACAGTAATTACGGACAATTTTGTAAAAGTGTCACATTTGTTCCTTCAATCATTATGTTTCTCATCTCAGTATTTAGAGTATCTCTTGAGATTGGTTTTTATATTTCTTTATTATTATTATCATAATTTCTTTCCATATTTAACTAGGATAATTAGGATCTGGAGTCATGTATTAATATAATAAAGGCTGGTGTTCGGCATTTTTTTAATCAAAGTTTTCATGCTTGCATTTCTTTCTTTATCTAAAACTCTATACCATTTTGTCTGGAAAAACCAGACTTATAAGAAATGTGGCAAAAAGGGAGATTTAATGAACATGCTGTGCCGCTATGCTCAGATATAAGTGTTTTGTCCAAAAGGAAAAGTTCTTATGTGTCTCACTAGGATGTTACTCAAAATTTTGTACTACATTGTGAAACTTTGTTAACATATCAGCTTTGAATTTGATTGGTTTATTTAATATAATTCATATTGCTAATCTAATACATAATGTAACTTTATAAGTTTTTGTTCGAAAATGGAAAATGTTATTATAAATTTAATTTCCCATGCACCTTACGGTTCCAAGATCTAGTACCTTCAATATGATATTGGGAGTCTGCTATAATAGTTGTATTTGTAATCCTTTTAAGAACATTGCTGTCTTGTCGCTCTTTGGCAATCAGGTTTTTGTTGTTGCCCGGCATGTGAGGTTCACACTCCACCTGCTTGCCGTCTGTTCACTGTGCTCAAGTTTTGTTTGCCAATCCTACCTGTTCAGACCACTTTTAGCTTTGTGCGTCTCTCATTTGAGTTTAATTCAACACTGTTTGCAGCTCACGCGGCACCTCCTTGTGATCCTTGTTTCTCCAATACAACCTAGATAGAATGTTTCTCTGAAGACAATGGTTTTGTCTAAATTACAGTTTGCCACTGGTTGTCTCAATTGTGGTTTGGCATTCAGTTTGTCTCGGTTGCAGTTTTTCTTTGGTTTTATCTCAGTTGCGCTGATGCACCAGTTGCAGTTTTGCAATGGTAGACACAGTTGCAATTTAATACTGATTTTTCTTAAGTGCGGTTTGCCACCATTTTATTTGTTCCATGGAGTCTTTTTGTCCCGGCCACAATACGGTCTGAACTATGTTCTTACCTATTTTCAATATCAAATTATATTATTATTGTTTTCGAAGGGTGCATTTGTAACAAGCTTAAGCTTAAGTCTTAACTCGAGTGAGTGTTACAAAATATGGCAATATCTTCTAATATTCTTGTTATTATCTGAGTATCTTAGATAATCTCAATGTATTAGTTTCTTATCAGTATTTTAGAATATCTCCTTAATATTAGTCCACATTTCTTGTGATTATCATGATTTGTTACACTATTCAATTAGGATTTTTGAGCCTTGTGTTGGTATAAATATAAGAGTTGGTATTTGGTCTTTTTTGTATTAAATAGCATAATCATCATCAATCATATTATGAACCATTCTTAGAATTCAAAATATTCATTCTTTCACTTCTCCCATTGTCTCTTCATCGATATAAGACAAATATTGGATAATAGTGAACTGAATTCCCAAAGCTCAAATTATTCAATTAGCTCACGAGACCAAACAGTAAACAAGAAATCTCAACTGAGTTAGTAAGATGTGCTATCTGCAACCAATCATGAAGCCGAAAGCAATTTTTTAGTGAGAAAAACTAGAAAATTCATATTAATTAACGGACAACCAACTAGTGATTGAAGAGATGCTTAAATTTATCCCGCTTTCCTAATAAACGTCTCAGAGCAAGATTACTCAAGATAGCCTGTGGGTTGACAAAAAAGGTAATCGCTTCCACGAAAAAGGGCAAAGAGGTATGTATACATATGGGGTTTCCATAAAAAAGATATACATCTAAATTTTGTTATCTGTGATGTGTACAGTACATGAGGTTACATATCAAAGAGATAAAGTCAAGATGAAAAAAGAGACAACAAAACCAACCTTGATGGACAAGTCAAGGACAATCTAGTTCGCCCAATAGCTCCGGCGACAGGACCCATGTCGGTAACCTCAGCTCGTCTGTGAGACAAAGCCTCCATTACAAAGCCAACGTGCTCATCATTTACCTGGGATAGATCCATTGTGATGTTAAAAGTTAAACTCATGTACAAGCATACTATGAACACCAAATTGAATTATTACCTCAATTGTAACTTCTTCTATTGGCTCAAGTTTCTGACCTTTTTCGGTTTTATACCTAATAAATTCATAGCAAAATCACATTAAAATGAAGTAACATAACATAAAACTAGGTATCAAACCAGTCTTGAGACTCCAACTTAACATAAAACTAGGTCCCTGAAATGGTATTAGATTGCTATAACCAAATGTTTACGAGATCAATTCTTGCAGTCCGTTATTTAAAAATTAATTTAAGTATATAGAAAATGAATTTGGGCATTAATCATCCTCCCCTATATAGCTTAAGCTTTATAGGAGACCTGGTCTTTGAAAAACTCAATAGTCTCCGTCAAAATCTAAACAATAACACGCAAGATATACACAGGAAACTTAAGTATTTGCTCAGTATTATTAAATAGAATGACAAACTCAAAAACAACGCTATGCAAGCAAAACCACATCAAGTCAAAACCAATAATCACACTAAAATTTTAGAGCTTCAATCCTCAGGAACTCACATGACTTTAGGTGGAGAGACGGATAGCTCAAATCCCTCACGCCTCATATTCTCAATTAAAATACCTGTTAACATAAATGCGTTGAGCAGCAGCCTAAGCACAATAAATCATAGAATTTTAACATGTATGCAATTTCAGTAAACAAGAACAGACCCAGCTGCAGTTCTCCTCTTCCTTGAACTTCAAACGTTTCTGACAAGCCTGGAAGCACATTTATGGCAAGGTTGGTTTCAGCTTCAGCCGTTAGTCGATCACCAATTCTTCCCCCAGTCAACTAAAAAAAATCCAGCATTAGCCTATTTACTTGATAGAAACAATAACTACAACTTAATAACATATAAGTTTATTTAAGGAAAAACTATATAATACAGCTTCAACAAAGACCATATGGTAATGTCAGAGTTTGGATTTGGATTTGGGAAATCTCTGACGAAACTTGTTACACAGACAACTAAAGCAACAAATAAAGTAAAGGTAACACAAACACAACTTACATGAGTACCATCACGACCAGCTAATGGGGAGTCGTTTACACCAAAGGTCATAGAAATTGTTGGTGGATCCAATTCAACTGTGGGTAATGCAGACATAATCTAAGGCATAAAAACACGAAGTTACTCCATGATAGTAAAATTCTCAAAATACAGGACATTAGTTACATATAAATTGATTGTTAAACATAAATAAAATAAACAATGTTTATCTCAACCAGCAACAAATGGATATTAGGGTGATACTAGACAATTTGGTTTAATTATTTTATCCTGGTTTGGATTATCTTATTCTGATTTCTAATTTAGAAGTTAGAATAGGAATAGATAATTAGGGTGATTGGCTTATTAGTAGAGTAAACATTTGAGATACTTTCATTATTTTAAGATGTTGAACTTTTCGTCAATCAGATAATCATATGAGCATTACGCCTTAGTGAAGTACTCTAGGTTTATCTCGACTTCTGAGTACCAAGCTAAGAGGAATACTCTTAGATTGCCCTACGATAACTTTGGTATTCAAGAGACTAATTTGGCACTCTTGTTTGAACATTGAAGTTATCTGCAATATTAACTATCATCTGCAATACTCAAGAGCCTTATTTAAGCATGTCTATGCCTTGGTTTAAAATTGTACAAAAATGAAAAAGATAATCTTGAAAGTCACATCATATGACACATGCCTTTTTCATTAAACTATAAAAAAGGAAGTATAAATATGAAAACTTGTAAATACCTCCACAGTAGTGACTGTATGACCAATAGATGGACTTGCCAAACCAGCAATTGAAATTATATCACCAGCTCCAGCACAATCAGTTACAACCATGGCTGTACCCTTCTTTTTCATCAGCTTCACCACCTTTTAAACGAAAACTCGTGAAATTAATGCTTCCAGTAGAAGTTCAAGATGTATTTATCTCATAAATGCTATTTAAGAAACAATACTAAGGATTAAGGACTTCAACATTTCAGTTTTTACGTTAGCCATTACAGAATAATTTGTATTAAGGAGCTATTTACTGTTTCCATAAATGACTTTTAAGCAAATGCTGTCTACACGGTGAACAGTAAAAATGTCCAGTGGATAGTTTAATAAATTAACACATTAACTGAAAACTGTTTAGCTCTTACCACTTTCCATCAAAATATCAGACCAAATTACCATTATATCCAACTATAAATGTAATTGAGGGCTCATAGATCTACAAACCTTTCCTTCTTCAACCTTTTCAGCACCAGAATCTTTGTTACGTAGTCCGTGAACCCTGTCACCAACACGAACAACCCCAGAATACACACGTCCGGTCAAAATCCGCCCAAGATAAAAGTCCTTCTCCATCATAGAAACCTGAAAATCACTATTAAGCATGGTTTTTCACTGGTTTTAAAGTATAAACCCAAGAACAGTATCGGGAAACACAATAAAGAGAATTTGCACAAGAACAAGTGAGACCAGCCTTTCCTAAAGCCATTCTGTTTTGGTAATCTCTTATAATTAGTTGTGACTTGTTATTGTGATCATTTGAATAAGGGAAGCAGATTTTGAAGTAATGAAGCATGAACATTCAGTTTGCATTCAAAATTCAATAATAAATAGGATCGAGCTATCTGAAAATCCTTCTATATAAACTGCAGTTGATAAAAAGAGAAAAAGTGCATTGGCAACAAAAGAAAAGAAACACTGCATCAAAAAGACAACTTCCACGAAAGGAAGCTTATCGGATAAAAGCGACACTAATAAATTCATCAATATTTTAAAAACTAACCAGCATTTGGAAAGGTGCATCAATGTTTGCATTTGGTGGAGGAACATGTGTTACGATGGCATCAAGCAACTGTGACATATTTTTGGCCTCGGCAGGAGGATCCTTGGTATAGGTGGTGGATGCCCATCCTTCTTTAGCAGAAGCATAAAGAACTGGGAAGTCAAGTTGCTCCTCTATAGATACAAATGTTTAATAAAACATTAAATTTCAGAAAACAGAGTTGGAATTACAAAACAATCAAGCATAATCCTCATTTTTTTTTGTGTACCTGTAGCACCCAGGTTCGCAAATAGATCAAACACCAGACTCTCAACCTCATCGCATATCTCCTCAGTAACTACATGAAATAAAAATCACGAGATTTAGGGATTGAAGACAAGAACTATTTCATTCCATGTTTGATTTTTTTAAAAAAAATATGGAACACTAAAAATCTAGAAATCAGGTACAAGGCAAAACTCTAAAACTTTATTATTCAACAAGTTATGGGACAGCTTTAACAGTGCAGTCCAAAAACATTTTTTTTACTCAACAGTCATTCTCTCTCCCTCTCACTTCCCTCTCCTCTTTCTATACTTATTTATAGAAAAATATAATAACATTAAAAATTATCATATACACACAAAACACATATATCTTAGGAATCCCACTTGCAGGCTGTGAATCGAATCCTAAAATATCTCAAAGGCACTATCTCTTGGGGATTGCACTTGGCTCCTACTTCTGTCTCTCCCATTTCTCTTCAAGCCTATTGTGATGATAACTGGGGGGTCTAACCCTAATGATAGAGGGTCTACTTCAGGCGCTTGTGTGTTCCTAAGGAAGAATCTCCTCTCTTGGTGGGCTAAGAAGCAGCCAGTGATATTTCGTTCCAGCACTGAAGCAGAGTACAGAAGTTTGGCTCCTAGTACTGTCTCTCCCATCTCTCTTCAAGCCTATTGTGATGCTAACTTGGGGGTCTGACCCTAATGATAGATTAGAGGGTCTACTACAGGAGCTTATGTGTTCCTTGGGAAGAATCTCCTCTCTTGGTGGGCTAAGAAGCAGCCAGTGATATTTCGTTCCAGCACTGAAGCAGAGTACATGAGTTTGGCTCTTGCAACCTCTGGGCTTCTTTGGTTTCAATCTCTACTATAAGAATTGAGCATCAACTACTACTCCCCCAACCAACTACTGTGACAATATGAGCACTATTGCTTTGGCTCACAACCCTATTCTACTTTCAAGCACATGGATCCTAGCCTTTTCTTTATCAGGGATAAGGTCCTCAACAAGCAACTAAGAGTTGTGCATATTTATGGTCAACATCAGTGTGTCATGAATAAGGCCCTATCTCCAGTCACGTTTGAGGGGTTTAGGTCCAAGCAACTATGTGGAAATTTTCCTCATCCTCCTTGGTTAAGCTTGTAGGAGAATATTAAAAGAAACAACCTTAGAAAGTTCTAGAATAGTCTGGACAGTCACACCACTGCAACTACTGTACATTTGTTGCACAGTATTCCTACTAGGTGTAATGTGACTAATCCCTTGAACTTAGGAAACTAACTAACTGAAGTTAATTAGATTCTTGTAATCTATAAATAGATCAAACCTCTTGTAATTCAGTTAACTGTCATAATATACAAACGGAAGAGAAATTCAGCAGAGAATTTTATGCATTTCTAACAAAAATCCAGAAAGAGGATACATGGAGAATAAAAAGGAAACTGGAAAGATTGAAAAAAGAAGTTGGTGCAGTTTCTTGGTCTGTTTTTAATTTTTTTACTTGCATGTCATCAACATAAATTATATTCTTCATAAAATGGTATTGAGATATTGTGGCAGAAAAACAGGGAACCAACCTGCAGGCCGGTCTACTTTGTTTAAAAGAAGAATAGGCCGCAACCCATACTTTAAGGCTTTCGCAAGAACAAACTTAGTTTGAGCAAGTGGACCTTCCCCGGCATCAACAACCAAAACTGCTCCCTCAACCATACCAACTACTCGTTCAACCTAGTAATAAAAGAAACACACAAATAATAAGCTTAGAAGTACACCACAAGTAGTATGCAGTTCTCACTAACTCGCATCGAAAACAAAAATTGAACATCAAATAGCAAAAGAGTGAGTTCAATCTTAAATTTACCTCGCCACCAAAATCAGCATGTCCAGGAGTATCCACCATGTTGAGCTCATTTTCTTTCCACGCAATAGAAGTAACCTAAAAATAAAAACTCAACCATTCAAGTTACTGCAGATCACAAAGAAGCGTTGGATAGAAAAAGGAGAAACAAACCTTGGAAGAGATAGTGATGCCGCGCTCGCGTTCGAGAGTGATGGAATCCATGGCGCGCTCGTGCGGGATATCAGCGCCGCACTGGCGAAGCAGACGGTCCATGAGCGTTGTCTTACCGTGGTCGACATGAGCTATGACGGCGACGTTGCGAAGGCGGCCGGGGTCAAGGCATCCGGTGGGATCGGAAGAGGAGGCGGCGGCGGGAGCGGCGGAGAAAGAGCGGGAGAAGTAACGAGAGGGGTATGAAGTGGAAAGTGACTTTCTGGTGGAAGACAAGAGAGAACGAAGAAGAAGAGGACCCGCCATTAGGGTCTTGGGTTGGAGTACCTGTTATGCGAGGGTTTTAGCGGTTTACCACTACCATGAACAAAGTAGTAGCACTAATTTTTTATTCTCACAGTACCATTTTCGAAGATGTGAATTTTTGCCAAAAAAAATAAATAAAAATATAAATCGCGCCAGGAAGGGGTCGAACCTTCGACTTTCTGCTTAGGAAACAGACGCTCTATCCACTGAGCTACAGGCGCTTGGTTGTTAGTTTCCAGTGCAAATCATAATAGTTGTTAATATCTAAAAGAGATGGCTTATGTGTTTAAATGTTGGTGATCTTAGGGGAACAAAAAAATAACCCCATGATTAAAGATATTCATTGTGTAGTTTGGCTAAATTTATTTTAGCATCAATTTTCATTTTAATGTAAATCTTAGGATGCAAAAGTAGAGTAGAATATTTCAAATTTTTAAATTATTTCTATTAAATAATAAACAATGTTTTTTTTAATTAATTTGATAATATAAATTGCGGTACAGTAAAATAAAATTATCGTTATCCTGAATAGAGTAGTATAAAGGTTATAAAATTTTGTTGTCTTCTTATAAATTTTATAAAAGAGTATAATTTATTGTTATTCTCTAATTAAATTGTGAAATATTTTTAAGAGGCCCTACTTAAGCGTAAATTAGCATTGAAATATATAATCGGAGGCCCTTTTTGCCATAGCTTAAACATGAAAAAGTGTGAGGCCCTGTGCTGTAGGTCGCCTTGCACGCCCTCAAAGACGGCCCTGTATATAAGTAATACTCCATCTGTCTCATAATGAATGACTCATTTGAAATAAAATTATGTTCTAAAGTAAATGATCTATTTCAATTTTTAATAAATTTTTTTGAATTCTAGTCTCTAATTAATATAAATTTCACTATTTCCAATACATGATAAAGGTACTATAGTAAAAGCAATATTCTCTCTTACTTTTATACATTTTTCTTATTATACTCCCTCCGACCGGATTTATAAGCAAAAGTCTTCATAATACTTTGGCCTTAAATATAAGCAAAAGTCAATATATTCTACTTTATTTGTACCTTTATTCCAAAACTACCCTTTTTCTAATTTCTATAACATTAAAGACTAAGTACACATATATGTATACTCCATTTAATTTTGTCTTCCGTGTATTTTTTTTCTATCTCTTTCTTTTATCTTATTTTACATTTTTTTTCTCTTTTTTACTTCCTACTTTTATTTTGAATTACTATTTGAAATTGAAGAATAAATTTTAACGTCCATTTCAAATTTCTGCTAGTAGTTTTTTTTCCTAATTCAAATTGAATATTTCTTGCTCATTCTTCAATTTTTTATTTAAAAAATAAAACAAATAGTACGAGTACTGTTTAATTTCATATTTGAATTAATTTTATATTTTATACATATCAATTTTTTTCACTTGAAAATTAATTAAAAAAATAAGTACTAAATAGTTATAATAACTCATGCAATTCAACCATTTCATTTTCATAATTTAAAATTTTAAAATGATACAACATATTTAGCCAATATAATGTAAATATTCATAAGTTTTTTGAACTAATTCTCTATCACATTTGAGTTGAGTGGGTAGCCTTCCTTGAGCAAACAATGCATCTTTTTTCATATGAGGAAGTTTATAATTATTTGATCCTTTCTTCTTCATTATTTCAACCATACATGATTGAAGTGTGAGGAAAATCTTGTTTGAACTTTTAATATCAAAAGACTCATAAGCATTTTCCACGACTTGAATAAGCTCATCAACTGAATTAACCACTTCTTTTTGTTGCAATGATTGTATGGCACTGAAAAAACCTAAATCCAAAACATTTAAATCGGGAGAATTAGGTGGTTGACAAGTCAAACGAATGTCGAAGCCTCCTTCAGAAGCTGCTCCACGAAATTCTTCATCATCTAAAGAAACATGACACGGTGCATTATCTTGCTGAATAAAAATGGTCTCACATGCATGCTCTCGTGGCCATTTTTCTTTGATGGCTGCTAAGATCTTGTTTATTAAAAACATTCGACTGACCTCTTTGGTGATAGAAGTAATTGGTTTTGTTTCAAGTGTCCCTGTTGTTCGATTGACACTTGACCTTTTTGCTGGCACTTTATCAACTAGTGGAAACACACCAATTTTTCCAGTGAATGTCACATTATCTTCATCATCAAATCTGGGTCTAGCCACCTGTCATACCCCAATTTTTGACCTGCATATTTCATTCAACTTCGGTTTGTCGCATTTTTATTTCATGTGTATTCATCGTTAAAAAAAAATTGGACTTTTTATTAAAGTCAACAAAAATAGCTTTCATTCACATTTTCGCATGTTTTAACTTTTAGTTTAATTTCATTTATAAAAAATTTAGTTTTAGATAGTTTAGATTAATTTTATTTATTAGTACTAATATTATTTTATTTTAGCTTAGATTTATTTTAGTTTATTATTGGTAAAAAAATATAAAAAGAGTAGAAGTTTAAGTGTATTTTGAAATTGTAGTTTAGGCCCACTTCCCATTTTATTATTCCTTAAAGCCCATATCTTTTGACCTAAAAAAAAACTCTAGAATGTCACTATATATATTCTTGCATGAGCATTGAATGAGGGGAGTCTGAGGAGCCAAAACCTAGCCGCCACTTGCCCTTTAGTCTCTCACCAAACTTTATGAAAATCTCTATCCTCCTCTCATAATTTCTCATCACTGTTCATGTGAGAACAACAAAAACTGTCACAATAACTCTTTCATGGTATCACCCTTCATATTCTCATATTTAACACACCTCTAAATCATAGCAACTTTCTTTCACCATTCAATAGCCAGCTCACCTTTGAACTCCACTTCCAATACCATAAACAAAAAGCTTCTTAACATCAACTTTCATCAAAACACCATGTAAAGATTTTCCTAAAACCTTTTATTTAATATTTTACTTTTTTTTCCACTTTTATTCTTACACGTATTTTTTTTTTCATTCTTATAGTTCTTCTTTAATTTCTTTTGCTTAATTAATTAATAAATTTGTGTTAATTTATGATGGTTAGATTTTAGTTTGTTATTTTGTATATCATTTTAAAGTTCTGTGAGATGTGGTCATGGAGATTTTTTTTAAAAAAATTTCTAAATGATGGACACATGAGAACATGAGAAAGTATTGAGGTTGTTCACTATGTTTTTTTTTATTTTGAAAAAAAAGATTGTTCATTTAGAATAGAGAGAGATATGGAGAGTGATTATTGAGGTCACGTTTTGTGCCTGCAGTGAAGCCATTTTCACTTTTGTTTTTTTCTTTAATAATCTAAATGATTTAAAAAGGTCAAACATGATTTTATTTTTCATTTGTTTTATGTTTATATGATAATAGGTGAGATTTGGACTTTGGTTGTAATGTGGGTTAGTTTATTCTTTAAGAGTCCATTAACTCTCTCTATCACACACCCCATTTCTTCCTTTTATTTATTTACTACATTGTTTTAGTTTTCTTTTAATTTGTTTATAATTTTTATTCTATAATATATAATAATAACAAAAATACCAAATTTAGATTTAGATCTTATATTCATAAAAACTCCAACAACAAAAGAAAACAAAATATTTTCTTTAGAATTCCATTTAGATTTTTATTTCTTTCTTTTAGAATTCTTTCGTAAAAACTCCAAAAAATAGCTTTTTCTAATCGAATCGAATTTTGAGTCTTAATGGATGAATCAAGGAGGGTTCGTACGTACTTGTGCGAGTTGTCCTAAAAGTATTTGGGTGATGGCCGTTAAGCTTTTATTCGAATACTTGGATTTCATTAAAGGCTCCATAAAACTCGATTTAATTCACCCTCTCTTTTTTTCAAAACACTTCCTTTTAATCAAATTATTTTAGTCTATAATGGATAATGAAGAAGGGTTTGTACGTACTTGTACAATTTGTTCTTCAAGCGGTTAGGCGATGGTCGTTAAGCCATTGTTTAAGCGCGTAGACTCCGTTAAAGACTTCATAAAGCTCGATTTAGCAAATGCTCTTTCAAGCGTTTAGGCGATGGCCGTTAAGCTTTTGTTTGAACGCTAGAATTCCAATAAAGATCTTTCAAACTCAATTCATCTCTCCTTTTTTACAAAACAATTTTAATTCACCTTTTCTTCTTTACAAAACACTTTCTTTTAAACAATCAAATATTTTTAAGTCTATAATGGATATTGAAGAAGGGTTTGTACGTACTTGTACAAGTTGTTCTTCAAGCGTTTAGGCGATGACCGTTAAGCCATTGTTTGAGCATGTAGACTCCATTAAAAGACTCCATAAAACTTGATTTAACGAATTCTCTTTCAAATATTTTAAGCGATGGCCGTTAAGCTTTTGTTTAAATACTTGGACCCAATTAAACAACTTTCTCCCGCCCTAGTGCGAATCCTTTTTATCACCTACGAGGGGGTTGTACGTACTTGTACAATTTTCTCTTTCAAGCATTTAGGCGATGGCCGTTAAGCCTTTGTTTAAATGTTTGATTTCTCTTAATAAACGACTTCAAATTTATTCACCCCTTTTAATTTTAAAATCTTTTTTTTAATAAACGAGACACTTAGTCAAAATTCAAATGCAATTATATTTCCACATGTGAAAATTGAATGTTTTCCACTCGAATGCGATGATGGCCAAAATCTTGTTTTAACTTTGATTTAGTCATCCATTCTTGTAGTGATGCAAACAATCTCTTACCCATGTGCGTATAGTATTGTTTGAATGCGATCGAGTACCTCTCACTAAAACCAACCAACAAACTTTTCGTGGTTCTTTAGCCCGAACTACGATTGCTCTGACTTTCCCATTGCACTAGGGAATACGTAGGCACAAGATACAAACGTCTTGGCGAGCATAATAATAATAAAAAAAATCTTTCCTCTTTTCACAATAATAAAAAAAAACAAATCCCGTTTCTTTCTTGTCCATATAATAATTAGAACGCAAGTAAATAATAAGCTAACAATCGATCACGAGATTAACTAAATGGGTCCCATCGAGTACGATGGAGGTAAGGGGTGCTAATACCTTCCCCTTACTTAACCGACTCCCGAACCCTAATCTGGTTTTCATATTTATTTTATCTTTCTTTGTGGGTTTTATCATTATTTTCCCTTTCCTTTTGGAATAAATAAAATCTGGTGGCGACTCTGTTATATTTCGAATGTTCAAACGCTCGAATATTTTTAGCCGGCCGCTACAGCTGGCGACTCTGCTGGGGACTTCCAAGAGAGTCAACCCTAATTTAGTTTTATTGTGATATTTGCTAGCTTTATTTACTTGCTTCTTTATTGTCTTTATTTTATCATTGTTTGATTGCTCATTATTGCGGTTAGAATCTCTTGATTATTGGCGCATGTGAGAAAAAGCTCTACACCCGAGCTCGAGTGATACGTAAGATAAGATGGTGGTCTAGTATTAAACTCGCTTGACGTAGTGTCAAGTGGAAGATACTAAAACCCCGCCTGGAGTAGGTCCTTTGAAGAGATATTTGTGACTAAGTAAGTTATTTACTTGGGCTATGATGTTTCCAATTCGGACTGCCGACTCTAGGGACCTTTAGAAAAACCCTAAACCATGACTTTTAGGAAATGGTGGTTTCGCACCCAACTTGCGTAACGTAACTATTACTGTGGGTAAGTGCGAAAACCACACTCAGAATAGGCTTCGTTTGAAAACACAGTTGGATGGTAAGTTATTTACTAGATGACTGAGTTTTCAAAAGGAGCTCGCAACTCTGGGATCCGTGTCTAGAACCTTGTCGATAAAACCTTAGACTGTGTGCCAAGTAATTTGAATCTTTCTGTATCTAGTTGATTGAAAATCCATTACTTGTGAATCATACATGATATGATATAGCATTCATTTTTGCATTAAAAACAAAATAAAAATCATCATGCATTTGCATTCATTAACATGCATTCTCATTTCCAAAATCCAGTACTCATACTTTTCTTCCTCCAACGGTTGGCAAAGCAAGTCAATTACCCGACACTCTATTAGACTCGAAGCATGTCTCAGAAGACGCTGGGTGAGCTCCAAAAGGGATAAAAAATGAATTCAGAAGATTCGTGGTCAATATCATGGAAATGCTTCAAAGCATTAAACACCAAGAAGGGTTAACCTTGACACAAGATATGGTTAAACAACCTCGTGACCTGAAGAGTGCCAAGACACTGGGAACATGCTCAAAAGCCAGTTATCAGACGAGAAAGCTCATCCTTGTTTGTATTGTGCTGTATTGCATTTGAATTTTGTCATTCGTAATCGTAATTTTAATGAAATGAGCATTGCGTTTGTTTTGAATCAATCATAACATATTTCCTTGTTTTAATTCCGTATCACTTACACAAAATCCAAATACAAAAAGAAGTTTTGCTTTTTCCACTTCACTTTCTTTATCAGCTTTTTGTCCAAGCAATATTGGAGGGAGAATGATGAAAAATGAATATCCAATTTGCATCAGTGTGCTTTCAAATAAAGCTTTGTTGATGATGTACAGGCATTCTTTCAAATCCCCATACACTGGAGATATAAGGAAGATAATCCCTAGTCAACCCCTTTGAGCCTTAGAAGTAGGTGTTTTCTTTTTTCACGAAATTTAAACCCTTAATCAAAACCTGGGGCAGGGTAGTTGTTCAGCTAAAGTGTTTAATTCATAAGATTTCCAAGAGAATCATTTCATGGGAACCATTTCCGACCAAAGGTTCAACCGCATCCTCTCTTCGTACACAATGTCGAAGTAGTAGTGAACATCCAAAGCTTACAACAGTTGTTTCCCTTGGAACATAAACATGGCAGTCACAACTCTCAAATTCTCATATTATTGTACAAATGTCATACAAGTTTGTTTTAAAAAAAAATCAAAGAAAATCCCGCTAAGTCAAAACCTAAAAAGGAGACTTAGGCAAAAATTAGGGATACAAAAGTCAAAA
This sequence comes from Vicia villosa, assembly GCF_029867415.1. NCBI lineage: Eukaryota > Viridiplantae > Streptophyta > Magnoliopsida > Fabales > Fabaceae > Vicia > Vicia villosa. The sequence continues at coordinate 404,046 of NW_026705260.1, forward strand.
TAATAAAAAGAGATCAAAATATCATTGTCAAAAGAAAAACACGAACAAACTTGTGTGACTTCCAAAGAAAAGTAGGTGAGTGCCACCTATGAAATCATTGGTTCTCAACCATCATATGCAAATTCTCTTGGAAGTCGAATACTTGTTAGAGTTAACTGAACTTAGGACTGGAGTACATCACGAAGAATGGGTGGGTTAAAAATAAAAGTTTTGAGCCTATATCATTTGTTTCTTAAACCGTGAACCTGACCACGTTACAACCTTCAAAAGTCCTAATTGAAACAAGGTTTCTTTTGAAAGCATACTAAAGCAAGGTTGTGTTAACCTGACTCCTAAATGTTTGCTAATCATTTGTTTTGATACCACGATATCACATCATCTTTCACAACTTGAATTTCAAACTTCCATTGCATCCTCATTGGGATCTATTCATCGTATACTGCAGTTTCATTTTAATAAATGATTTGTTTTTAAAACTTGCATGCACGTCGCATTAAAATTACCATTTTGAATAGAATAGTTTCATTTGTAAATAAGCACTTTCCATCAAGGAAGTTCCAACAATGGAAATCGTTCGAAGAGCCTAAAGTGGCATCAGCAAAGTCACATCACTTCAAAAGTCCATCATTCAGGGGCGTTTCATTCCAAAGTTCCCAAGTATTGGGGCATGGCATCTCAGGATCATCAATTTGAATCCAAAAGCTTTGTTGAAGTAAATCTCTACAGAGACTCAGCATTCTGGGGCAAATCAAGGCCAGGATCTTTCCTTCAAGTAGTCCAAGTTGGCTATGCCATATTAAATAATCCTCAAACTCGGAATTAGTGTCGGGAATTATGCTTGCACAAACTTCCTACCAAGGGACCTTTCCCACTTCATAAAAACAAAGTTCATTACCCTTCACTGGGCATCCCTTCAAATATTTCAAACCATAAATTTCATTCATTGCATGCATTCATAAATCATGCATATCGTTCATGGGGAATCATCCCACAACATTTACAAATCAAAAATTCAACCCTTCTTGGCCTTTTCCATTGAAAACCAAGCCTGATCCATCATGGATACTCAAAAAATTCATTGCCCATTAGAACACATCCAGTAAATTCCTTACTTGCATTGATCAACCATCATACATCATTACACGTGCATCAATTTGCAAAAAAGAAAAAACAACAAGGATGTCTCAGACATAAGCAAAAAGCATGCATGGATTCATAATCCCCAACGATGCCACTGCTATCATTATTCTCTTGCTAATCCACTAATTGAGCATGCTTGTTAGCCTTTTCCAACCCGCTGGTTGAAATTGATTATTTACCTGCTGGTCTTTTGAATCAGCCTATTGGTTGAGAACCGTTATGTTCATTTTTGTCAACCCACTGGTTGAAGTTTATCTTTTTCGTGTCAATCCACTGATTGACTATCACTTGTTTTGTCAACCCACTGGTTAAAGTTTGTCTTTTTGTGTCAATCCACTAATTGAACATCACTTGTTTTGCCAACCCACTGGTTGAAATCTATCGTTCATCTTGTTAATCCGCTGGTTACAGTCAATCACTTAATTTTCAAAGCAACCCACTGGTTGAAAACAGTTTTTCTTTGTCAATCCGCTGGTTGATAGAGTCAACTCACTAGTTGAGAACAAATTTGTTTCACCTTCATTAATCCACTGGTTAATGTTAGTCATGTCTTGTTTTAAAGTCAACTCGATAGTTGATGGCATTTTGTTTTACCTCCATCAAGTTAATGTTTTTCCTCTCTCCAATATCCATCAATCCTTTTGTTTCCCTACCTTCAGTAAAAGTTGGTAGTTCACCTTCAGTAAACGTTGGTGTATCCCTTGTTTCTCTACCTTCAGTAAAAGTTGGTAGTTCACCTTCAGTAAACGTCGGTGTATCTTTCATTTCTCTACCATCAGTAAAAGTTGGTAGTTCACCTTCAGTAAACGTCGGTGATTCTTTTGTTTCTCTACCATCAGTAAAAGTTGGTAGTTCACCTTCAGTAAACGTTGGTGTATCTTTCATTTCTCTACCCTCAGTAAAAGTCGGTAGTTCACCTTCAGTAAACGTTGGTGTATCTTTCGTTTCTCTACCTTCAGTAAAAGTCGGTAGCTCACCTTCAGTAAACGTTGGTGTATCTTTTGTCCCTCTACCTTCAGTAAAAGTTGGTAGTTCACCTTCAGTAAACGTCGGTGTATCTTTCATTTCTCTACCATCAGTAAAAGTTGGTAGTTCACCTTCAGTAAACGTCGGTGATTCTTTTGTTTCTCTACCATCAGTAAAAGTTGGTAGTTCACCTTCAGTAAACGTTGGTGTATCCCTTGTTTCTCTACCTTCAGTAAAAGTTGGTAGTTCACCTTCAGTAAACGTCGGTGATTCTTTCATTTCACCTTCAGTAAAAGTCGGTGTGTCATTTGTTTCTCTACCAGTGAGGTATTTTCCCCTGTAGATTTGTAATATGTTCTCTAGTGGACTTGGATTCCATTCCCTAAGTGGGTTTGGATATCCCTTTGTTGCAATTCCTTCCCCATTTGGGTCGCTTTTGTCGATATTCCCTTGTGGAGTTCATCCGTCTTTTACTTTGTTTCTATGGTGGTAGTTTGTCTCTTGTGACACCTTGTACCATTAATTTCTCTCATATGCATTCACGCATATCATATCATATCATAGGTATATTTGCAGTTCCTAGGGCCAAAAATTGCGTATTTTTGTATTTAAGTCCCTTCAATCACGTCGAGACGAAGATTTCAATCTTCATATCTCTAGATTGAAGACACTTAAATAGGGGCATCTGTCATACCCCAATTTTTGACCTGCATATTTCATTCAACTTCGGTTTGTCGCATTTTTATTTCATGTGTATTCATCGTTAAAAAAAAATTGGACTTTTTATTAAAGTCAACAAAAATAGCTTTCATTCACATTTTCGCATGTTTTAACTTTTAGTTTAATTTCATTTATAAAAAATTTAGTTTTAGATAGTTTAGATTAATTTTATTTATTAGTACTAATATTATTTTATTTTAGCTTAGATTTATTTTAGTTTATTATTGGTAAAAAAATATAAAAAGAGTAGAAGTTTAAGTGTATTTTGAAATTGTAGTTTAGGCCCACTTCCCATTTTATTATTCCTTAAAGCCCATATCTTTTGACCTAAAAAAAAACTCTAGAATGTCACTATATATATTCTTGCATGAGCATTGAATGAGGGGAGTCTGAGGAGCCAAAACCTAGCCGCCACTTGCCCTTTAGTCTCTCACCAAACTTTATGAAAATCTCTATCCTCCTCTCATAATTTCTCATCACTGTTCATGTGAGAACAACAAAAACTGTCACAATAACTCTTTCATGGTATCACCCTTCATATTCTCATATTTAACACACCTCTAAATCATAGCAACTTTCTTTCACCATTCAATAGCCAGCTCACCTTTGAACTCCACTTCCAATACCATAAACAAAAAGCTTCTTAACATCAACTTTCATCAAAACACCATGTAAAGATTTTCCTAAAACCTTTTATTTAATATTTTACTTTTTTTTCCACTTTTATTCTTACACGTATTTTTTTTTTCATTCTTATAGTTCTTCTTTAATTTCTTTTGCTTAATTAATTAATAAATTTGTGTTAATTTATGATGGTTAGATTTTAGTTTGTTATTTTGTATATCATTTTAAAGTTCTGTGAGATGTGGTCATGAAGATTTTTTTTAAAAAAATTTCTAAATGATGGACACATGAGAACATGAGAAAGTATTGAGGTTGTTCACTATGTTTTTTTTTTATTTTGAAAAAAAAGATTGTTCATTTAGAATAGAGAGAGATATGGAGAGTGATTATTGAGGTCACGTTTTGTGCCTGCAGTGAAGCCATTTTCACTTTTGTTTTTTTCTTTAATAATCTAAATGATTTAAAAAGGTCAAACATGATTTTATTTTTCATTTGTTTTATGTTTATATGATAATAGGTGAGATTTGGACTTTGGTTGTAATGTGGGTTAGTTTATTCTTTAAGAGTCCATTAACTCTCTCTATCACACACCCCATTTCTTCCTTTTATTTATTTACTACATTGTTTTAGTTTTCTTTTAATTTGTTTATAATTTTTATTCTATAATATATAATAATAACAAAAATACCAAATTTAGATTTAGATCTTATATTCATAAAAACTCCAACAGCAAAAGAAAACAAAATATTTTCTTTAGAATTCCATTTAGATTTTTATTTCTTTCTTTTAGAATTCTTTCGTAAAAACTCCAAAAAATAGCTTTTTCTAATCGAATCGAATTTTGAGTCTTAATGGATGAATCAAGGAGGGTTCGTACGTACTTGTGCGAGTTGTCCTAAAAGTATTTGGGTGATGGCCGTTAAGCTTTTATTCGAATACTTGGATTTCATTAAAGGCTCCATAAAACTCGATTTAATTCACCCTCTCTTTTTTTCAAAACACTTCCTTTTAATCAAATTATTTTAGTCTATAATGGATAATGAAGAAGGGTTTGTACGTACTTGTACAATTTGTTCTTCAAGCGGTTAGGCGATGGTCGTTAAGCCATTGTTTAAGCGCGTAGACTCCGTTAAAGACTTCATAAAGCTCGATTTAGCAAATGCTCTTTCAAGCGTTTAGGCGATGGCCGTTAAGCTTTTGTTTGAACGCTAGAATTCCAATAAAGATCTTTCAAACTCAATTCATCTCTCCTTTTTTACAAAACAATTTTAATTCACCTTTTCTTCTTTACAAAACACTTTCTTTTAAACAATCAAATATTTTTAAGTCTATAATGGATATTGAAGAAGGGTTTGTACGTACTTGTACAAGTTGTTCTTCAAGCGTTTAGGCGATGACCGTTAAGCCATTGTTTGAGCATGTAGACTCCATTAAAAGACTCCATAAAACTTGATTTAACGAATTCTCTTTCAAATATTTTAAGCGATGGCCGTTAAGCTTTTGTTTAAATACTTGGACCCAATTAAACAACTTTCTCCCGCCCTAGTGCGAATCCTTTTTATCACCTACGAGGGGGTTGTACGTACTTGTACAATTTTCTCTTTCAAGCATTTAGGCGATGGCCGTTAAGCCTTTGTTTAAATGTTTGATTTCTCTTAATAAACGACTTCAAATTTATTCACCCCTTTTAATTTTAAAATCTTTTTTTTAATAAACGAGACACTTAGTCAAAATTCAAATGCAATTATATTTCCACATGTGAAAATTGAATGTTTTCCACTCGAATGCGATGATGGCCAAAATCTTGTTTTAACTTTGATTTAGTCATCCATTCTTGTAGTGATGCAAACAATCTCTTACCCATGTGCGTATAGTATTGTTTGAATGCGATCGAGTACCTCTCACTAAAACCAACCAACAAACTTTTCGTGGTTCTTTAGCCCGAACTACGATTGCTCTGACTTTCCCATTGCACTAGGGAATACGTAGGCACAAGATACAAACGTCTTGGCGAGCATAATAATAATAAAAAAAATCTTTCCTCTTTTCACAATAATAAAAAAAAACAAATCCCGTTTCTTTCTTGTCCATATAATAATTAGAACGCAAGTAAATAATAAGCTAACAATCGATCACGAGATTAACTAAATGGGTCCCATCGAGTACGATGGAGGTAAGGGGTGCTAATACCTTCCCCTTACTTAACCGACTCCCGAACCCTAATCTGGTTTTCATATTTATTTTATCTTTCTTTGTGGGTTTTATCATTATTTTCCCTTTCCTTTTGGAATAAATAAAATCTGGTGGCGACTCTGTTATATTTCGAATGTTCAAACGCTCGAATATTTTTAGCCGGCCGCTACACCACCGCTACTAAAAACATGACCTTTTGAATATAATTTTTGTTTCTGCAAGTCCTATATGGATCATCCTCATTTGCAAGAAGGTAATAATTTGTTGAATTTTTTGACATATAGAACCATTTTTCATCTATGTGCACAATGTTATGCATGGATTTAAAAATTGGATCATGAGGAATGCTACTTTCCTCAAGCATGCTCAAGCATAATCTAAGACATTGTTTCATATTATCATCCTTCATATGTGGCTTCAACGCACTTGAATGTTTACGCAATACACCTTCAGACACATATTTTTCCAATATTGACTTGCTTCTAATACCTAAAGCTTTTGCTAAAGATTGAAAAGTGCTACGCTTAGGTAACGAAATATCACGAATTTTTTCAAAGTCTATCTCAACTCTTTTACGACCATAATTTTTTGTTTTCTTGTGGCATGCATCACCTGTTTCAATAATCTGTCTCCAAATCCGATAAATAACATTTGTAGAGACTGAATAAGAGGAAGCAACTTTTTTAACAATTCCACGATTAAGTTTTCCTTCACTACAAAAATTTATCAATATTTCATAAATAATTTTCCGCTGCGTTAACAACATTTCCTATAAAAAATTAAATAAACATTAACAATTGTTTTAACGTGAGTTAAAAACAATAGCTCAATTACTAAAAATATTTAACAATCTTTTATTTATAGTCTAAACCAAAACAATACTAGTACCCCTTCATTTAAAGTGAGTTTAATTATACTCAATTTTTTTCTATGAAAATAAACCAACTAGCCTATTTTAATAATCATAATACAATTTCATGTCTTTAGCTTATGGAAATGAATATGCAGCAAACTCAGCATTTAAACTAAAAACATAAAAATATAAGTCAAATAGAAATTCAGACTGGTGTCTTCTTAGTACTCCCTACGCCGAGTATTATATCAAATTGAAAAAGAAACAATCAGTATGGTGTCTTAGTACTATGTCAAGTAAAAATTAGGCATTTAAAATAGAAACATAAAAATATAATAAATGGAATAATATAGCATGTCTTCTTTAAAATAGTTCATGATAGTAAGTAGAAAAATTACCTATTATCTCATTTGGAGAGATATCAACATGGTTGTTTATCTGATTGATAGAAGAATGAGTTCCAGCTTCATTTTCATCAAAAGCTTCTTCATATGAGAGATCAACATTCATCAAATCATCTCTACATTCTTCTTCTGCTACTTCATATGAATGATTCATATTTAAATTAATATTAGATTCTTTTTCATTTGAAGGATACACATTCAAATCAACATATGAGGGATTTACATTCAACTCAACATTAGTTGTTTCTTCTTCATATGATAAACACAAATTTAAATCAATATTAAGAGGCATTTTAAGACATTAAAAAAAACTAGATTCATTTTTAGTGTTAGTTTTAGTCTTGAATATATAGAAAGTTAAGTAAAAAATTAAGGAGGGGACTGTGAAACTTAAACCGGGAAACATTACCACCAAAAATTTCGTTTAGAAAATTCAAATAAGCATCTAAAAATTTTAAGAAAACTAAAAGTTATAGAAAGTGTGCTTGGCATTTTTTTTTAATGTACTAACCATATAAAAAATGATTTATTAGTAGGTGTATGATGCTATTAAAGGCTACCATTGCTAATTCAATCATGAATAACACATTACCAAGTAAACGTGGGCACCATATCCAATGCTACATTTAATTCTGGCTGAGGATAATTTGGTCCATCCAACTTAATTTTCTCACAAAAGTAAAAATTCTTAATAAGTGTGAAACTAGGAAAATTTGCTTATAAATCCGGCCAGAGGGAGTATGTGAAATAGTGTACTGAGTCACTCATTATCGGACAGAAAGAGTATAATAACATAATTGTACTTTGTCTAATTTGTCTTTCCCTATTATAATATTTTACAATACTTGACAAATGAACAAAATTATTATAATCCAATCTTATCAAGTTTTCCATTTTAAAGGTGGAAAAAAATGTTTAGAGAGAGAATCTCTCCCCTCTCTCTAAACTTAGGGTTCCCCAATGTTCCCCTCTTTTGATGGGTATCACCTCCCCTATTGTAGGGGATCCTCCTCCCTCATTGGAGCTATTTACCACCATTATGGTGGTCATCTCCTCTTCGATGGAGGTTTCTCCCCATTGTAAGTTTCTCCTCCTCTCTTTCCATTTCTTTGAAATCCTCACTCATGTCAGATCCATACATGTTTCGTCCTCCAACCTCCATCAAGCTCCTCCTCATCTCCACCATCAACCATCAATCGTTTGCAACCCAAAGTCACCTCTACCAACTGATGGTCCAGGGTGGTATCAACATGGAAAACAACCCCCATCAGAGCCGTCACCACCGGAATATAAGGAAGCTCTGGTTTTTTATGTGTGTGTTCATGTAATAGTTTATTTTATTGTACTTGTTTTGCTGTGAGTTTTATTTTTTCTTGTTTGGTTTGTTTTGTTGGGTGTGTTGTTATTAGGCTTAGTTTGTTTTAAGTTTGTGCTCAAGATATTTGATGAAATGCCTCAAAGAAGCTTAGATGAAGAAAATGTGTTTTTGAGTAAGAATCTTACTTGGGATCTGGAAAATCAAACTCCTCTTTTCAGTCAACAATTGTTTCATTCACAAGTTGTGAGATTAATTAATATTTTGAACCTGGATAATCAATTTGAGCGTGATAAAGCTAGTGTTAAAGCTAAAGATATGATCTGTAATTGGATGGATTTAAAGATTGGAGTTCCAAAACTCACTTGTCTCTTGAGGAAGAACTTTGCTTGGTTGATTGGATTAAAGTTTTGGTTTGGTTATATCTTCTCAAAGCTTTTTAATGTCCATAGCTTGTTTGTCTTAATTATTAGTGATGTTGTCAATTTGTGGATGGAAAATGCCCTAACACATTTTTTTTCTCTATGTTTGTACTCTCTCTCTTTTTCATCTAATAAATGAGATTGTTTTCTATCAAAAAAAAACTTCTCCGTTTTAGATTTATCTCATTTCAAAATTTCTCCACTCTTGACACTCTTTCCAGTCGGATTCCACTTTTCCGCACGCTTTCATCCCCATTTTCATTTCTTCCTAATTACACCATTTATTCTTTCTATCCCTTCATCGCATAATTTGTTGGTTCATTTGTGAATTGATGGTTACAACCCTTTTCCCCATTTGTGTGAGATCTTTGACATTTTTTGTGTTTCAATTGATGGTACTTTCTTCTTGTTTCCACTTCTTCCATTATTCACACTTTCTAATATAGGTTTTCAGAATTCCATTATACCTTCACACTTTACCAACTACATGTTTTCTTCTTTGTACATCTTGATCGAAATATTTTGTGGTTCTATTGTGACTTGATGGTTACAATCCTTTTCTGCTATTGTCTAACATCTTCAAAATTCTATGGGTTTCGATTGATGGTGCTTAATTTGTTTTTGTCTCTTAGCAATCGTTTATGATTTAGGACTTTATCATGGATTGATCTTTGTTGTTCATTTTTTTGCTCAGTTTATGATTTCTTGATTTATCATTCATGGTGTTGTGTTTACATCCCTTTTCCCCAATTTCTTGACATATTTTACATTTTCTTTGTTTGATTAATGGTGCTTTGTTGTTGTTTATTTTTTCAAATTTTTTGTGTTTTCATTATTTTATGCTTAGATCTAAAGAAATGAAACAATACTTCCATGCATATCAGATAACACAAGATTCAATCTCGCAGCACAATCTAAAGAAATGAAACAATATGTCGTGCCAGTATCAATAATAGCAATCAAAGGTGTACTATTGGTAAAGCATGTACCTCGGATTAGTTTATCATCAGTAGTAGTCTCGGAACTAGATAGAGCAAACACTTTCCCCTCTGCATGTTCCTTCTTCGGCTTGTCACATGTGGTACTAATGTTCCCTTACTCACCGCAGTTGTAGAAAGTCACAGTCGAACCAACTCTACAATCATTAGTCGTGTAACCTGGTTTGCCAGACTTGAAGCACTTCATTTTAGCACATATGCACTCAGAAGCACGATGACCTTTAACACCACACATATAGCACTTAATAAAAGTAAGAGCTCCTCCCTCACTCGACTTCCTGTCATAACCAGCTTTCTGTTTCCCTTTATCAGCATAATGTTTTCCTTAGAATTGACCTTTCCCCTTCTGATCATTTAATGATTTGTAGCGAGCAACACTCTCCCTACTATCCTCATCATAAATCCTACTCTTATTAACCAACTCAGTAAAACGCGTAATCTGTTGATAACCAAATCGCCTTCTTGATATAATGTCTCAAACCATTAATAAACTTGAGACACTTAGATATCTCAACATTAACAGTGTTGTAATGAGGACAATACTTAATCAACTATTGGAAACTCCGCTACAGTTTCATTACCCTGCTTCAGCTCAAGAAATTCCACCTCTTTCTTCCCACGCACATCTTTTGGAAAATAGTTATCCAGAAATTCATCACGGAAAAGATCCCAACTAACCTCTATTCCATCTTCATCAAACCTCTGAACAATGTTACCCCACCAATCCTAAGCTTCATTCTCAAGCATATGAGTACCAAATTGCACCTTTTGAGCATCTGTATAATTCATAACTTGAAAGATCTTCTCAATCGCCTTCAGCCATGCTTGTGCCTTATCAAGTTCATGCCCTCCTTCAAATATCGGAGAATTGTTCCTTCAAAATTTTCCCAAAGCACGGAACTCATCCTCCTCCCTGTTACCAGCATTCACATGCGGAGGTTGCCTAATAACATCAGCCAACCTCGACAATTCCTCAGCAATAGCATCGTCATTCCTTCCTACAACCATAGTCTAAACAACCAACAAGCTAGACATCAGACAAACAATATCGATCGTGTCACAAAAACAAATCGAATACAAAAGGAAAATAAACATGTGAATAACCTTGGCCAACTGACCAATCATGCTCTAATACTACTAATGTAACACCCTCTAACCCCACGACAATTATATTTTATAATGAGAGTAAAAACATGCATATCAAGAAGGGCACCACGTGTATTTCATAATACGACAACAAAATAACATAAAATGCATTTGGCCATGTTAATAACACGCATTTGAATATCATGTTTCGTATGCAGATAACAGCAAAATAATAAAATGATACCATTAATAATATCTTAACATAGTAATTCATGCTTACAAGCATTAGGCACTAAAGTCACATATCACAAAATCTCAACATATCCAAAACGTAAAGAAAATAATACAATATCTTTCAAACATAAACATGAAACGAACATATCCACACTGTTACATAACCAGAGCATGAACTCTCTACCTAGGAATGCGATAAACAAATGAATAACTCATAGACTAAATCCTCGTATGCAAGCGTCTCTACTCCTCGGTACCTAAGCGATATTGTATAAAACATCATTTCAACAAAAGGGTGAGAATTCATATCATTATGGAAATATATAATAATTGACAATATATATCAACATACAATAAAAGAATTTATCACACTTCCAACGTACATGTATTCAACACTTTATAAACACATATCATATATTTATACGTACAGTATAACTCAATAGATTCAAGATACCAAGTAATCCAATCACAATTATCAACAAGTACTAATTTACACAATTAACACATAAACACAATTTATATTGACACATGTAACTCCAATGCGACTCAATGCAAATGCATGTGGTACCAAACTTTATCCTTAGTGGATTCCCCACGTCTATCCTTTAGACAGATAACCACCAAAGTCCGTCCTCTAAGCTTTCAAACCAATCCTCTGGGTTTGGGACAAATCATTAGTTTCCACCAACTAACGAACATCACCTCTTTCATCAAATGAATGCATGTGCAATATCAACAATTATATGCAATTAAGACCATCTCTCAATCTCAATAATACAAGCATACATCACATAATTCAACACATTTGAGTTACCTCATCATTGCACAATTATACACATCACATGTCATTCATTACATATAGTGCATTCTCATAGCATTCATCACATAAACACATTATAATAACATGTATCAAATAGATCCAAATCATGTTAATCTAAACCATCATCAATTCACAACATGCTCTTACACAAAATCAAGTTTCATGTAATCATAAATATTTGCTTCAAAAACCATCCAAACCATTTCAAAAAATTCTGGAAAATTCACCACAATTCATGATAAATCACAAGTATACAATACCTAACTCAGTTTTCAAAAATATAAAGTTTTGGAAAGCAAGTCTCGCTAAGCCCGGTCCATCGCGCTAAGCGCCCTTGCGATTATGCAGAAAAATTCTGCTTCAGACAACATTCTATCTTCTACGAATTTCTCCACCAAAACCCACCCAAACAATTATAAATCATGGGTTAAATGTATTCTAGCATATATCTAACATGTAACATCATATAACATCATCAAAACATGATTTCAAACATCAATTTCATGATTTCACATTTAAACTCTAACGTATCAAAATATATGAAATGAGAACAAATCCCTAATTTCATGTTACTACCCATCACATATCATTACATATACCCATAAATCAAAGAATACCAATCCTTACCTTAGATTCTCTCCTCCTAGGGTTGTCTCGTCTTCTCTTTTTCTATTTTATCTTCTTTCTCCTCTTTTCTTCACTTCTCTTGTTTTTTCTTCTATTTCTTTACTATCTTTCTATTCTTTATTTTAGTTAACCCTTACTAACTTAATTCACACTAATGGGCTTACTAGCCTCACTATCACCTTTTCTCATCCTAACACACTATTAGGCCAAAATAACTATTTTATCATTTCCCCACTTATTAACCCATATATATATATATATATATATATATATATATATATATATATATATATATATATATATATATATATATATATATATATATATATATATCACAAAACACATCATTTAATTAATTACCATATCACATAACAATTAATAAAACAAATAAATAATAAAATAACCAATAAAAATCGAGGTGTTACAGCTACCATTATGCTTTAACACCCAAATGCAATGGATTGACCACGTGCATACACTTAATGAACACTCACATATCTGGTTCTGTCTCAGAAGGATTTGGTCTTATGAAAATAAATGTGTGTTTATGTAATAATTAAAAACATTGGAGAGTATTTACTAATCAAATTCATAATGTGTATTTTAGCCTTAATATTAGAGGCTCCCCAAATATTTCAAAAATGCACGTTGACTTCTTTGAAACCCAACATAACTAGTCAAGTTGATGGAGGTGACAAAGCAAGTCCTCGACACGAGAGAATTTACATAACATGATCCCATTCAATGCGAGTTCCACAAACAACTTACTCTTCTTGAGTAGCACCCTCATCTATAAACGCATTTGTTATTTCCATCTGTCTAACTTGATGTCAATTTAAAATATATAATACTCTATCGAGTGATGGTCTCCAAACTCGAATTTACTATGGGAATAATATAGTTGTATTTAGCAGTGCTAGACACATCCTTTTGTGTTGGACATGAATAAAAGTTAGCCCAATTTTGTGCAAAGACACACTAATAGCATGACATGGTTCTAAAATGAGAGACTTGGCCTTGGTGCGTGGGTCCCCTCTATGTGTTGGCTGACGCGCGTCTGGGGTGAATATACTCTTATCAAATCTTTGCTTTTTGGAAATCGCGCCAAGTTGATTAGGTCCAACAATTTTGCTGTCAACGCTTGTTCCTTTTAAGGAAACATAAATCTCCTAGATTTTAGAACTCCCCAAATCTCTAGGCACATTATTGGGTAAATAATTCCCTAGACCATAACTGACTCTTTTGTTACATTTTTTCCTCTGCACCACCAGCCAATCACCCTGAACTACATTTGTTTTTCCTGATTCTTTTGATACAATTTCAATGTTATCATCACCCATTTCATGATGCAGTTCTGTTAGTCTTATCTTTGTTTTTTGTTGGACCTCTTGGTTGCGCCATCGTAGGAACAACCGATTGTGTTGGATTATCTGGTGTTTTCTTACAACGGTGTGATGTCCATAACAACCACATTTGAAATAAATAATGTGAAGACCTTCATATTGTACGTTGTACCATTGACCATTAACATTGACCTTTCTGACAACCAACAAGGTCAGATCAATCCCCTTACAAATTCTCGCAAACCTTCCCTTATTAATTACATTCAGTGTGTTAGTATTTACCTTAGCAGGAACATCCATAACATATGCAGAACCAAAAATGACACTTTCATTGTAATACAATAAGTTAAGCCCTAGAAATCAAATCTAAACCAGAGTCTTTTCCACTTCTGCGAGAGGAGATGCAAAGTCCGGAGTCCATCGAGCCACTGCCAAATAATGGTCAAACAACATCCACGAGCCTTCTAACACATTTTTCTCCTCATATGTGAGCACTTCACAATATACCATAAAGAAATCATTGTCAACGTCTATGATCTCAAAAATCTTCGGTAAGTTTCCACAACTTCTTCAACCTATCCTTCATCAAATGAAACCAACGTTCTTCCTAAGGAGTTTAATGACTAACACTTCCTTCCAAGGGCTGCAGAGTTATTGAAAAAGTTTCTCATCAATTGTGACCTTTAGTAGCAACCAGTTTTTAAGTTTCTTTTTAATCAGGTCCACTTTCTCCTTTACAGTAGTGACTCCTCTGCCTTCAGTGAGAATATCTTGGAACGACGATCTATGAGACTTAGATGCACCTTGATCCATCCAATAGCTTGACTGACAACAGCAATGTGGAAGCGGCAAAAACAAATGACTCTGTAGAAAAATGCATCTACTATTCAAAAAGTTATTGCTATTAATCTAAACTAGTTGTTAAAAATTAACAATTTTTTAAAACAAAATTGTGTTGTTAATAGATAAATAAGTGATAAATTGAATATAATGAAAACTTCTCATGTATCTTTTATTGAAAGATTTAGTGTGAATAGAACTAAAATGATAAAAATAATAATTAAAATGATATATTTATTTTTTGAGATACTTATGTCAAATATAAAAAAAATATAGTTTTTTAAAAGTAGGAAAAAAGAAGAAATATATCTAATTTGTTGAGATATTTATGTGAGTGAATCTCGATCCAACTTAAAGTCTTGGTTCAAATCCGATGAGAACACACAAACACAATAGTGTGATTTTTTTTTAAAGAAGAGTTTTATTACTTTATATGTAGTTATACTATTAATAAATTAATTGACACCTACTATATACTATTTTTGATTGATGATGATAAAAATATAATAATAAACATAATGTAAGAGTGAGTGTGCATGGGTGGAAGTAACGAAACAGTCTCAAGCTTCTTTTTTGGAAATGTGTTGTTACTGTTTAGTTGCTGTTTTGTTTTCCCTATTTTATCGGATTAAGTTAAACTAATACTCTGTGATTAGCTCTAAAGCAAAACATTGTTATTTATTTTTGGGCCTAAACCCTCTTTCTTAAAAAAAAAAAAACAATGTTATTTTAATGTGATTCACTATTTAAATAATAACCACTCCAAGACACCCTACCTTAGCCATCTTTTCATGCTACTCCTACCCTCAACAATACTGCTTTTTATAGGTAAGTCTTATTTATAAATTATATACTTATTCATTATTGATTTTGATTCATTCCATTAACTATTTCACGAGGTTTGTTTCTTCCATTATTCTACTCTTATTTTCTCTACTTTTTGTGCTCCTGTTTTTAGAGAGCATTAACAAGTTTTGACTCTCTTTAATGGTGGAGATAGTAAAGGGATTTTATATTATAAAGGAATCATTAATTCAGTTATGATTTCTTTTGTTACAAAACGAAATTTTAATTATCCAACCGCACTTGATTGAGATGACAAGAGTCTCTTCTAACTTAATCAAAAATTTCATCTCTGTTCCGAGCATGCATCATTGTCAAAAATTTTGAGAGAAAATTTCACTGTCTAAATGATCCTATATATTCGATTCAAAGAATTAGTCTATACAGGTTATAAAACAATATTGAAGAGAAATATTTGATCTAGAATGAATTTTTCTCTCTCACCTTCAAAATATAATAATCAAACAAGAGTGATTCATATATTAGTATTCATAAAACCAAACCCTATGTTTATTAAATAAAACGGTTAGGTTTAAAGATTTTGTAAATAGAAAGAAGGCGAAATCAAATTGAATAGGTCAATTGATGTTAAGTTTTCTTAGTTTTGTATTATTGTAATTATAATAAATAATAAATTTTATTATTCAATTTATTTCCACCAAACCCTTTTCAAAAATACTACATTATAAGTTTATGAAATAATTAATATATATTTAATTTATATAGATCAAAACTATTAATTATTTAACAAATTTTATTTTTATTAATTAATGATTGAAATGTGTAATATTGATGTTTGCGCATTTAAACATTTTTTTAAAAAATAGCTTAAAAAAATCATTATATTATTATATGATTATGTTCTTATATATGAAATTTCATTTCAAATCTCTTTACAGGATGCAAGAAAATATCAACAACAACAACAACGCGACGCAAGCATGTTCAGCATGCAAACACCAAAGAAAAAAATGCAGTGACAACTGCACATTAGCACCCTACTTTCCCTCAAACAAAAACAAAGAATTCCAAGCAGTTCACAAAGTTTTTGGAGTAAGCAACATAACAAAAATGGTAAAAAGTTGTGAAGAAACAGAAAGAAAAAGAGTAGTGGAATCATTGATTTGGGAAGCAATTTGTAGACAAAAAGATCCTATAAATGGTTCTCTTGGACCATATAAAAAAATTTACAATGAGTATAGAAGATTGTTGCATGAAGTTATGATGCTAAAAGGTCAAGCTCATTTATTGCACATGCAAAGTAATCAAGGTTTAATGTCAACTAAACCAATAATAAGTGATTCTAATGGAATGGATTATCATCTTCAGCAGAATAATGGTGTTATGGATGCTGCTGCATTTTATAATGCTTATTATTCACAAGATTTTGATAGTTTGAGGAATGAAGTTGGTATTCCGATTCAACAACACTCATCACAGGATTTGAAGCAGGTACTATACAAATTATAGAACTTTATAAATTATATGGTATATTTTGTTTTGTTTAAATATAATTTTATTTATTAAAAAAAAACTGATATATTTATTTTAATAAGATTTAAGATTTTTTTTTAAACAATATTTTTGTATAATTAGAAATTTTGTGTAATTTTTTTATGTACTTAACCACAATAAAGTATCATATTTTAAACATAAAATTATAAAGTGATTTAAAAATCAGAAAAAGTTAGTAAATTATTTTTTAATTTATTTTTTATCGGTTTTAAAGAAATAAAATGGGATTGAAGAAATTTTCTTTTTTTAAGGAGGTGTTGAAGATGGTTGCAAGTTTTTATTTTAAAAAGTCAAATTTAAAAACAAAATGTTTTTGAGTAAAAAGAGATTGAGTTTGTTTTTTGACCTAATTTTCTAGTCAAACAAATATTTAAGTGAGTTATTTTAAATCAATTTTTACTTGAATAACCAAATTACGAAAAAATAGATTTTATAGTTCTTATTCAAATTTTTTATTTAAAAATAAACAATATTTAAAAATAAAATATTTTTAATAAAATGGATTGAATTTGTATTTTTTTTTGCCTACTTTTAAAACCGTTTCCAATTAAATATATCAAAAATCACCAAAAAAATAGCTTTTATAGTTTTATTTCTTTTATTTTACTTTTATTTTTGTTTTATAACCCCAATTTTTAAGAAAAAGTGTTAATAATTTAGAGTTAAGTTAAGAATCAAATAAAGTTTGGATGAAAATTCTTTCATCTAAAATTCAAATTTATCGGAACCACTTGAAAGATTTTTATAAAAAAGTGATAAAAATTTATCAAATAAGTCGGAGACTCTTCCAGCTTAACTAGGTATTCGATTCAAATTCAGTTCTGAGTACGTGTTAAATTTTTTAGGAAGAGTTTGTTTGCGCATAAGATACCGATTTATATATATATATATATATATATATATATATATATATATATATATATATATATATATATATATATATATATATATATATATATATATATATATATATATATATATATATATATATATATATATATATATATATATATATATATATTGAAAATTCTTCAACAAACACTCCTCCCTCTCCTTTGTTTACTAACCATACTCTCTTGATTTAAATACTGTTTTTTATTTTCTTATATTACGGAATAAATATGTATTGCACTACTAAAAAAATAATTATTTATTCGAATTGATATAATTCATATAAATAACACAAATATATATTATATATTTCAGCGTTACATGTAAATTACCATTTAAATTAAACAAATATAATAATTAATGTATATTTTTCTGTTTCGATATTTTAGGTGATGAATTCAATCAGTGAACAATGGGAGCAAATGGAAGAAGGCACTAGGGTTGGCAATCATACCGTGTGAAGAAAGTTTCATACTTGGATTTGAAATTTCAAAACTAAGATATGAGCTTTGATTTTTAGCATTTTTTCAATATTATAAAAATGTCTTTTTTAAGTTAAGATTTTATTTTTTAGAACATATGCATTAGTTTTGCATATGAGCTAGGGACACCTTTTTCTTTGTTTTTATATTTTCTAATGTAAGTAGAAGGAATAAATTATGTTTATCAATCAATTTTTATTAGGTTACCGAAAAGAATATACATCTTGTTGGTATAGATAGTATCAATCAATCTTTATAAGTCTTTCTCCAACCATACAGTCTCATATCTGCACACAGCTTCAAGATCCCTCTCATTTCGAATGAATTCGGCGACCACTTCTCGCCCTCTTCAGTCTCAGGAGTGTCTCATTGTCATGCCTCATGCACCAACAACCATTCCTCGTCCTCGTTGGCCTTGGGTGTTACAATATTCATTCACTACATTCATTTTATATTATAGTATCAAAGGTATATATGATTGTAATGGAACCTAAGATTTCCATTGACTTGTATTGTTTCCTTGATGCCATGAAGTAATAAGTGAATCACGTACATAAATCTCCCTATAAAATGACGAATTCACTAGGTAAGCCACATAACCAAGCCACCACTCATGCTTTCAAGGTGAGGATGAACAACTTACATTTCTATGAATCTCTACATGCCAAAAGTTTTGGAGGACAACTATGAGTTTCATATGTTCATCTGGGTCAATGGTTTCTTCATATCTCCCCATTCATATCAGTTTCTAGAATTCTATGTGGATGGGGTACTAACTTGTTCTTATAAGGAAATAGTTTATGTTTGGGAAATTTATGTAGCCATCTGTATGATCAATTGACAAGGAGAATGAGATACTGACATGGATGTCACCAAGACTCATATATGGATGGTGGAAACCTATAGGGTGTAGGGGAATGAGTTCTACATCTTCTATGATTGTGTGACTGGGTAATGATATAATTCCGCATGATCTTCATTGTATTATGCAACTACTTCACCATCGACCGAATCAGACCTTTCATTGGCCTCCTGGGTTCTAGTGGGATTTAATAGCTTACATCGGCAATTTCAATCCTTTGAAACCTTTTGTTATGTAGTTCTAAAGTCGTTGACTGTCTTTGAACGACATCAATAAACCCATTAGTAATTCATTTATTTTGTCATTGGCCACTAAAGTTGACATGGCTGATGTAGGCAGTGGTGTTGTCGTCTCCTTGACAGTTTGGAGACAATAGCATAACTTTCATGTTCAACAAACAGATTTCTAGAGGTGGGATGTTTTCGAGATGCCTTGGAAGAGAATGTCACGATTGTTGGTAGCTAGTGATGAGATTTACTCTCCTTGATGCGATAATGATGTTATGAGCCCACGTCAGGACATTAATTAACCCAGATGATCTCCCTAGTCATAGATCGACGGGGACGGGTGGAAGTAGGGGTGTTCATGGGTTAGGTAAGCCCAGTAAAACCCACCCAAACCGACCCAAAAAAGTGGGTTGGGTCGGGTTATTGGGTGAATACGGTTTTCAAAAATGAAAAATGAAAACCCATTCAAAATAATTGGGTTATGGGTAAACCCACACCCAATCCACAAAACCCATGAGTTATTGAGTGATTATATTTTTTTTCTCTTTTTTGTAATTTGACAAGTGATGACTTTGATGTTTTTAATTTTACTTGCTTCAATTTCAACCTTTTGAACATCTTTTATTTAGTAAGTAATGATTTTAACTTATTTAGGATGTCACACTTTGATTATTTTGATGCTAATTCTAGTAAGTTGCAAGTATTTTATGCAATTTTAGGTTTTACTGTAATGTAACTTTGGTTTTTACAAATATATGTTTATGATAAATTTCATTGTACATTTAGACATTTGATGTTTAAAAAAATAGCAGTAATATGTTAAACTATTTATTAAGAAAAAATGTGACATATCATTAAAAATTATATAAGAAAAAAAATATTGGGTAACCCACTATCCAACCCACAAATTTGTGGTTTTACCCAAACCAACACAATGATATTGTGGGTGGTTATTTTACCTCACCCAAACCAGTGTACCATGTACGGGTTGGGTTATGGTTTTGGCTAAATTCAACCCAAACCGACCCATGTGCACCCCTAGGTGGAAGCCCGAACGACTCTTTTTCCTCGATTCATCATTCTATTGTTATTTGATGTGATGGAAATGTTGATGAACGATTCTCACACACGATGCGATTGATCTTGCAATGACTAAAGATGCTCCTAAGTATGAGGGTAAATTAAATCTGGTGGCGAATTTTGGTATACCACTAATTTTTGGATGTTATGATCTGATGTTGATGAGGGTAATACCTACAAACAACTTAACATCTAAGTTAGTGGCAAATGTGAGATATTTTAGGGTTAGAAAATGTGTATCTTGATGTGGCACCCTAGTTATTTTTTATAGCAAAGTTCTTGAGTTTTAGAGACCTAGAACCTTCGAAGTAGGACATATGTCCAAGAGAGGAACAAACTCTCTCAAATCAAGATTCAAACATGAGATTTTGAGAGAAACACACTCCCACCTAACGAGATTGGAACCTAATACATTGAGAGGAGCACACTCTATCACTCTCAGAATCCATACATTCACAATTAAAATAACCCATAAAACTATATTCTTGTATAGTCTTGTTCAAATAATTAATTTAAACACCATTCCAAACCTAAAACTCAGCCTCAAATACTCCAAATTATCATTATCAAATATTTTGAATTAACTACCAAAATCCAAAATTAGAATAACAATACCATCCAAAAGATTAACAACATGAACGATGATTAACAAAAAAAAAAAAAAACCCAATATGCCAATTATCTAATCCCACACCTTAAGATGAACAATAAATTCAACTTACATTTAAAAAAATATCAAAATATTCAATCTCACATTAAAGAAAATAGAAATGTATTGACAACTAAAAACTTCTAAGAACTAATAAATTACCATTTTATAATTGGAAATCTCTCTTCTCAACCTTTGGGGTTCTTATGCACCATGTGCGTTTCAAAAATATCTTTTATTTTTGGAGGTGTATTTACGGAAACACTTATTTTATTTAACGTTGAATTATTCTGTATCTACGAAACCTTTTTCTTAACGTTGTATAAATGGTTCTGTAGATACATCTACGGAAGAATTTAACGTTAGATAAAAAAATTGCTTATACAAAAATGAAATTTCGCCAAATACCCAAAAATATTATAAAATGGATTGAGATATCTACTATTCTACTATCTACTATCTAACCTTTATTAAGAGATTGACCAAACTCCCTAAATTGTTCTTTCCTCAAAAATAATTTACACTACAAATTGGACATTTTGTTAACTAACAAAATAACTCTTCACATTTTTATCTTTTGCACCAAGTGTTCCACTTTCATTGGTCCACACACTTTCTACAACATAATACACTACCTCATTCTCTCTCTATAAAGTAAAATTTAAATTGAAAATATAATATAGTTGAATATTTATAATTATTATTCATTTATAATTAAATCATTCATTTTAAACTTACATGTTTTTAAATACATTTTACACAATATTAAATAAATTTACATGTTATTAGGCTGTATCTTATGGGTCACTATCAACATAATACATATCATATTTTATAGCATATCAATTGCATGATAGTATAATGTATTTTTTTTTTAATTTTAATAATATTAAAAATGTATTTATCTCACGGGTCACTAACAAAACAATATTTATATTAAATTAATCCATAATTATTTTAATTCAAGAGACAAAATCTTTATTTTTAAATATTAATTTTTTCTCTATCTCATAATTATATTTCTTCTTCTCTTCGTATGGTTCTTTAATATAATTAAATCTATATATTTACTGTTCATTTAAAAAAAAAAGTAAATTATTTCAAATTTGGCATTTATATCTAAAATTTTACATTTGTATTTGATACTATCTAAGTGTTATGACATTAAGACTCATTCATGTGTTATCACATTAACAAATATTTTGTTGTTATTTTTTTATTTCATAATTATTATTTGAAGATTCTAAATTACTACATATTTTTTTAGTTATTTGCACAATATCATAATTAAATTACTCATCCTCAAAATCCACACTGTTGGAATTGCAAAGCATTGTGAAATTGAGTATGAAATAGTTGTTAAACTTGCTAAGGTTTATCCGTCTTCAATACTTGACTCTATTTTGTGATTGTGTTCTTGACTTATCTTAAACTTTTCTGTGGATCATTATTTTAAGTTAGAGCATAATTTTCATACTACTAATATTTTATTGGTAAAAGGCGAAAAAAGAATAGTTTGCTTTGTACTTATCACATGGCTCCGTACTAATATTTTATGAGAAAAGTTAACATGTGCCCCAAGGGCACAAGTTAATGAGATATTAATAGAAATATTTTTTTAAAACGCGTGAATTCAATGCATCGAAACTTTAAATATGATTTTATTGCATTTAATTACATTTAACTTTTTCTATTTATAGTATCCTTAGCATGTGCCCTTAGGGCACATGTTAGCATGACCCATATTTTATTAATAAAAAAAATTGATGATTAATTTCCATTTTATATATGCAATTTGGTCAAACTTTTTTACTTCACATTTTTTTCATATCGTTTAAGAAATACTACACCACAAATAATACACACCCGGCACACCTGAGCGACGACACGTGTCTCTCACTAGTTGTCTTAGATTATTTACAATGGAGGTGTTGAATTTTTTTTCAATAGTTGAATTGGTACAATGGTGTGTTGAATCATATGTTGAAAGTGATGTGGATTATTTAGTGTTGAAAACATTCAACATGTTGAATGAGAAATTAGTGGGGGCCACATAATATTTTTGGCAAATTATTATTGGTTGTTGTGAGTGTTTATATTTTTATTTCATGATAATTATTTAATGTCATTTATTTTATAGTAAATAAATTTTTTATTTATTTTTATTTTCACCAAAATTCATCATTTTTTTTGTCTATAAATAGAGACTTGGTTCATTTGATTTGGACACACCAAAAAATTCCACTTTTTTCATAATTTTTCATAATTTCAATTGATAATAATATTAATATATAATTAATAATATTAAAATTCATCATTGAAATTGATAATAATATTAATATATAATTAATTTTAATATATAATCATAAAACAAAAATATAAAAGAAAATAAGAATATGAAATAAAAGTAGTGGGGTAGGGTGTTGAATTTTATTAAACAAAACTATTGTAGTGAGTAAAAGTTGAATGTGTGTTGAATTATTAGGTGGAAGAGAGAGAAGATGATGTGGAGTATAAAAAGTAAAAAAGTAGGGTAGTCTTATATCTCCAATGGTAGTATTTTTCAATGAGTTCTCCAACTAGACATAAATATAATAATTAAATATTGAATCAATTTGCCATGTCATAGTAGAGTTGCATTGCAATGCAACTAGTAAAAAATTATGGTACCCAATCAAATTAATTTATAAGATAAAGTTGTGGGACCCATTTGAATTACATCACTAAAATAAATATTAAATAAATTATTTTGAGATGATATGGCTGGTAGGACCCATAAAGAACTCAAAAATGAGTTGCACCATTGGAGATGGTCTAATAATCTTAAAAAAAAAACAAAAAGTATTTCATTAGAATGAACCATTTTGAAAGTGTACAAGGACAAATTTGTAAAATGAAAAAGTTTTATCAATTTTTGCCTCAACTAGAGAAGAAGTAAAGTCAAGTCATTCAGAAACACTACGAGTACTCCATGAACATCGCCATGGACTCCTATTACTTCCGCTCTATCGTATCTTTTCTCCTCCTCGCTTCAACCGCATCTTCCCTTTCATTTCCAAACCCTTCTCTCCTCGGCATTCATCCTCTAGGTACGTAACCTCTACCTACCCCCTTTTCCCTCAATTCAGCGACGAACCCATTTTTTTCCCACTTTTTCCTCAATTTCTTATTTTGTTGATTTTCGTTTTTTGGCTTCAGATGTGAAATATTATAGCTCTGAATTCATCAAATGCAAGGATGGATCAAAATCCTTCTCTAGAGACCGTCTCAATGACAATTTCTGTGATTGCCCTGATGGCACTGATGAACCTGGTATTCTATTCTATCAATCATATATCACACATGATTAATTTTATCATTTACTTAATTCAATTAAGTTTAATTATTATTCTTTTTATTTTATGCAAAAATGTTTGATAGTTTGTTAAGAGGTTGTTGTTCATTTATTTACAGGAACTTCAGCTTGTTCAGCTGGAAAGTTTTATTGCAGAAACCTAGGAAGCAAGCCACTGTTTATAGTTTCTTCCCACGTTAATGATCGGTTTTGTGGTAAACATTTTCTCCTCTATTTTTTTGGTTGTCATGTTTATCTTTCTAAGTTTCTTGTTTATGTTTGTCTTTGGCTTCAACTTTGATTTCTGATTTTCATTCAATATTGAAAATGATGGAATGTCTATGTTTCAATTTGAAGTTGTCTGGATGATGATCGAATAACACATTTCTTCTGATTTCGACTTTGAGTTTTGATTTTCATTCAACGTTGCTGCAGATTGTTGTGACGGGAGTGATGAGTACGATGGAATTGTTCGTTGTCCAAACGCATGTGTCATGGGTGGAAACACAGAGAACATGTATGGTAATTATAATTCAAAGGTAAGCAATCTGGATGTTTTTGCTGAAAAAGAAACAGAACATGGAGTGAAGTCGGAGGAGTCGGCTCATAGCCTTAGTGGTAACTAACTTGTTCGTTTTTATCCAACAACTTTTTGAATGTGTTTAAAATTTTGGTAAAATAAATTCGAAGCTGCTTGTTTAGGTTTGAAGCTGGCAGTTATTCTACAAGTGGCTCTAGTTGCTTTTTTGGTAATTCTATGGAGTTTCCGTTGCCACACCAGATATAGGAGGAGGCGTTCCCGCTGAATTCAAAGAGACCTTGGTGTTTACATGATTTTGAAATGTGGTAATATTTTAATATATTCCTCATTTCCCTTTCTTAGTACTTCTTGAATATATATGTTAAGAACTTTCCATACATTTTAAGAAAAAAAGCCAAAGGGGTTTAAGTATCTATTTTTGACTAACCGTTGCAGGTTTCATGTTCATTATGGTGCTAGGTACTCCAAAACTATATAGAACTTTCAGTAATGGTGATTGGATAAACAACATAATGTATATTTTCTTCTTCATTCACACCCATTTTTGAACCATTGTCCTTCAGTTGTTCATTATCTTCAAAACCTTGAGCGCCGTTAGAGTTCAAGCAGAAATAATAAACTATGAGAAAATTCCCAACTTTGTCAATGTCAATTATTTGTAGTTATGCAAAATATCAAATCCCTTTTTTCATCCTCTCCATAATCCAAGAGAGAAAATTATTTGTGAAATGCTGCAGTATTAGTACCTCTCAAACCTCACTGTAAACCCCACTGAGCCTATTCCTACATACTCTACGTTTTGGTCATTTTCAAGTTTCACAAGCCCGTATTATGTACTCCTCTAGTATGCTTGGTTGGTTGTAGCCGAAACACTTGCCCCATTCTATATCTAATATTTGCCGGAGAAGCAAACTATTGGATATCTTGACTGAAGGACTTGTAATTTTCTTACTATCTCATCTTTGTACCATCGATCAGCTGTCTGATGCTGTCAAACTCCTGAACGGCACGGGTAGAGCTGGATGTGTTCCTGCTTTAGAGAATTATACAACACTGTTTTAGGTGATTCACAAGGACATTTTGAGGCGCCCCCCAGATTTGATGAAGCAAATGGTGAAATCTAGGGTCAGCCCTGAGACGAGGAACCATTATGAAATTATTGGCAGAGCTACGGTCTAAATGGGAAATATGGAAAGCTTGACAGAATTCATTTCCTGGAGATAGTCTTATCCAGTCGGATTTAAACTATGTAGGTTGCAATGTGTGATCGAATGGTTGTTGATTGCTTGACGAGTGTACCAAATTGCAACAACAGTATAGAAATTAAGATCATTGTTTTGTTATTAATTGCCTTTTTGTCAGGTCTTGTAGTGTTTGAAAACTCAGTTAAAGTTGGGATGAAACATCAAATTATTCGGAAAATGAGAAAGAAAAAAATTTAGAGTATATTGCTTTGCACTTCCTTCTCCATCACAAATTAATCAAATTGAGTAGCATATTTTAGCCAGAACTAGTGCATGGA
Organism: Vicia villosa; assembly: GCF_029867415.1. Taxonomy (NCBI): domain Eukaryota; kingdom Viridiplantae; phylum Streptophyta; class Magnoliopsida; order Fabales; family Fabaceae; genus Vicia; species Vicia villosa. Next base: position 430,577 of record NW_026705260.1, read on the forward strand.
ATATGGCCTGGCCGTGTGACTAAGATTTTCAATATAGTACTCAAGTCTTATATGTTGAATTATTTGTAGTGGACCAATTTCATTTCTATATGCTAAACTAGCTGGTACATATAGCCAAGTCTTCAGACAATCCGAATCCTGAATATTGGTGTCGCCATTCTTATCTCAATGACACTTTTAGGATGAATTTTCACATTTAGAAATGCACACTGTTTTCAGATTTGCAAAATATTTGGGAGCATGAACTATGAAGTGGCAACACTTTATCAACTTATATGTTAATAACCTAAATCAGTCATTGCTTCTGTTTTACTACTGATTCCTTTTAAGAAAATTAGTGCATATAGAATCAAATTACTCATCTTTTTTATTTCCCTTTTCATTATTTATATTATAATCTATAAGGAGCATCACTCCTGTCTTTTACTTTTAGTTGTAGGTCAATAAGCTAAACTACACTAAACAGGGTAGCTGGCTAACTTGGCAATGCCACAAAGACCAGCTTTATCAAAAGTGTCGCGCTTCATCCTGATATAACCAGATTCACCCCACCCAGTACCCCACGAATTCTTCACAATCCAATACTTCTTTCTATTTTCTTCTCCATAACCAACTACAGTCACAGCATGATTAAGTTGCTTTCCACAAAGGCCAGAGAAAACACCTTCTGAATAAAGTTGAAATAGATAACCTCCCGCGTCAATTCCAACAGAGACGGGTTGATGAGCAGCTGCAGCTTTCAGTTTAGCCTCGTTATCAGCAGGAACTTTTTCATATCCACTTATACTCACAGCATAATGTTCAGCTTTTTCCGTGTCACAGGTACCATCTACCCCTTTGTAAGGATAGTCTTTCTCAGTGGTTATTCCACCGTTGTTTATGATGAATGTAAATGCTGTCTCCATTAAGCCACCTTGGCAGCCTTGGTTATCACTTTCGACATCACAATCTATCAGTTCTTGTTCCGATAGAGAGACCAATTTTCCTGTTTTTATTTGGTGGAGGCCTTCTATAGCTGCCACTGCAGCGAATGCCCAACAACCTCCTGCATGAAGACATATCATGAACTGCATAATATGGTGAAATTGAAATAACACATTTCGAAACACCTTAAAGCTATGCAATTGTATTACAAGAAACATTACCACACTGGCCTTGATTCTTGACTTTAGTCACTGCTCCCTCCTTTCTCCAATCCTTGCTTTCCGGAACATCACCATGTCCATCATACCTGAATCCTGTACGTGAATGCGACCTAGTTCTAAGACCCATGTAAGTTCTTCTAAACTCTTCATTTGTAAGATCTGCAAATTCATTGTCTGTGAGATTGTACGAGTTTTTCTGTGCATTTATGCATTCTATGTACCGAACATTTGCTTGGTAAATGTTGAAACGGACTTCCCATTCATCACTATGCTTGTAATTTCGACCATGTCGTTTCGTCCAACCTTCAAACCTCTTCCTTAATACTTCTATGTCAGATGATTTCTGTTTGTGTCCTGAAGGACATTCGCGTGCAGTTATGCATGCATTGCAGAGCATGAGAAGAATGAAGAGAATGGTGGTTAGTATTGTACTTGTCATTATGTGCCTAGTTGTCAATGCAAATGAGAATAGGAGCATTGTGTTCTTATTCTTGTAGACTTGTGTTTAGGGGTGTTTCAAGTGTACAAATATCTCCTTCTGATCATGTTTTTGGTGCTTGCATGTTTTAACAAAACAAGACTTTTGTTTCACAATTCATTTACTCTGCATGACCTTGAGAACATGTTACGTATAGGAATGATAGTTCAGCACATTAGAATGTTGGCTAAGTTTTGTGATCACTCATCAATATGGAAAATTACCAGAATATCTAAGTTTTATTTTTAACCGATCTTCGGATTATCAAAATCATTCACCTAAGAACTAAAGGGTTAACACTTAAAAACAATGTCTAAAATTAAAACACTGAAAAAAGAAGATAATCAAATTGTGACGGGCATAAAATTTAAGTCAGTTCTATACACTTAATTTTCCTTAAGTATCATCGTGGTATCTAAAATTGGATACTTAAAATATAAATGACTAAATTGTACAAACAAAAAATTCAAACCAAAGTGTTTTTTTTCCTTCTCCAAATTGTGCATGTGAGCAACCAATAATAGGTGATAAGTTAGACAGCTATCAACTTATGATGGCTTTTGAATAATTGATGAAAAAAAGACTATATTTGGAGATTTTCTCTCAAGGATTTGTTACGATTCATTTGTTTCGAAGTAGTTGGGATTCTTCTATTTATTTATTTTTTAAAAAAAAGGCAAAAACAAAATTTTGTTAAATATAAATATAGCGAGATAAGGAAAATTAATACAAAGTCTAAAGATTTTGATAAGTCATGTTAAAATATTTCACTTGTCATAAAATCGGTCTTTTTAAGGAGTATTGTCACGAGAGGGGGGGTAAAGGTAATTGTGTGAGATAGAGATGAGTTATGAACTCAAGATGATGGTGGTTAAGAGAGTGTTGGTGCATTAGTGGTGAAATAGATAAGTGTTAGATTATGGACTTATGATTCTCTTATCACATGTGTCCAAAGAAATAATACTTTCAGCCTTTGGAGCGGAAAGAAAGTGGAATCATTTGATTAATTAACAACAAGTCTTGCAAATTTCATGTTATTTGTACATTTAGACTTAAAATGTTCGATTATCGTGAGTTTTTTATATGCGATGTGAGGTATGTTCCCAAAGTTAAGCGAAATTTGTTGTCTCTACGCACGAGGAGTGTTAAATTTTTTGCATGGTTTATTGATTATGGCTAAAGAATCTTAAATGTGTGAGTTGTATATTTTAGATGGTTTCATTGTTATTTGTCATGCATCGTAAGCTAGTCAAGACTTCATGCAAAACCAAACTATGACATTTTAGATTAGTACATGTTAGCGAAAGAAGTTTGGTTGAGCTAGCTAAACAAAATTAGTTAAAAAGTGAGAAATTGAACAAATTAGAATTTTATGATCATTCCATATTATGAAAACAACATAGGGTGAATTTTGAGAGTGACACGTAATTCTAGTATATCGTTTGAGTTCACTCAAATTTACGGGGTCCGACAAGGGTGCAACTCATGGGGTAGTTTCTATTTTCTCAATATTATCAATGATTTTGCAAGAAGAGTATGTGTCTACATTTTATAATTTTAAAAGTGACACCTTTAAAAAGTTTAAGGAATCACGTACTCTTATAAGAAGTCAGTTGGAAATTAAACTCAATATTTTTAGATATGACAATTTTCGGGGATTTGTTTTAGATCAATTTAATGAGTTTTCCAAAAAAGAACGTGTCAAGAGGAATATAACCATTGCAACACACATTAACAAAATGTGATAGCTGAATGGATAAATATGACCATTCTTGAGAGGGTAAGGTGAACGTTGTTGGGAGTTGGATTTGTCAAAATGTTTACGGGGTGAAGTTATTGCTACATAAACTTACCTAATTAACATGTTCATTCTGAGGAATATACTTGAAGATACTTATGGAGTAGAAAACCAAAAGACTATTCTAATTTGAGGGTCTTCAAAGCTTTGGTGTTTTCGCATATCAAACAAATAGTGAAATGTTTCTTTATTAGTTATCCCTAAGGTGTGAAAGTTTACAAATTATGAAAGATGAAATATATAGGATCAAAATTTATTGTAAATAAGGATGTTATTTTTTAATGAGGCTATAAAGTGCAATGCCATAGAAGTGAAAGAAACACAAACTACGGTGGAGAAGACTCAATTTGTGGAGAACGTTCTAACCAATGAGACTAAAGATGAGGAAGAAGTTGAAACTCTCACTTCTAGATCTAGTAAGGGGCATAACCTACCATGACTTCAAATTATGAATTGACACATGATAAAGGAAAGAAATTCTACTATATATTATTATACTTATATTGTTTGTTATGCTTTAAATGTCGATGAAAAATTACAAGACTCAAAACTAAAATTTTTTAGGTAAGTATTCAAAAGCAAATATAATTAAGATGATTGAAGACAATGAATAGTGAGATACATTCACTATGAAGAGTTTTACTTACGAGTTTGTGAAACTAACTCACTATGAAGAGTTTGTTCGCAGATTCATCCTTTTTGTTTTTGGCGATTTTGAATTTGTATTGTAACTATGTACTCTATCCATTTGAATTAATGGATATCGTTTATTTTTAGTAAAAAAAAATTCACTATGAAGAGCCATACTTACGAGTTTGTGAAACTAATTAAGAAATAAATGACTGATTGAACGACCAATATTTAAAAAATAACTTTATCATTATTAAAGTTGAAAAACTTATAAATATATCATATTATGTAAAAAAAACATGGGGACAACTTCTCTACCCATCACAAAAAGTTTGGTAGTGTACCTTCAACCAATGACAAGGTTCCATTTAATTTTAACACATTTAATTAATTATAAAATAATATAATTTTTTGTTATTTCCAAGAAATTTTACATTGAAGGTAACTTTACCCAACTTTTTAAGTTGGGTAGATAAGAATTAAAAAAAAAAAACATTAAAGTCATTTCATTACGAATTTAACAAATTGTTCGTACGGAAGTTGTATAGTTCAATTCAATCTAAATCTCCTATTAAACTAACTAATCATACTTGAATGTTCTAACTCCAATTTGAAGGGATTGGAGAAGACAAGATCAACATTACATGTAGATGCTGCATCTTAAAAATTATAATATTCTTGGATATTCTGTTAAAGTTGTAATAAATGATAAATAAAAAAGTGAAATATAAAAATACACACATTGAATATGAGATACGATATCTGTATTATAATACATAAACAATACACAGCTGTAAAAAATATAATTAAGTGGATCCACAAAGATGCTTTATTGGCAGGCACTTCCTTGATTTAGAAGGAGGGAAATTTAATATATCCCCAGCATCTCTAATGATGATTTAAAGCTTGTCAAAGTATCTTGTCCATTAAAAAACTACAAGAGTTGCAGTTAAGATAAGATCATGGAAGATGGAAGAAGGTGTGTGGAAGGTCATCCACAAAGAGAGAGGGGACATATTATATTATATGCCCTACATGTGAGAATGATTTGTGGACAAAGCAAAGAAAGATAGCATAATGCCTGCAAACAATTCACATGGCTGCATATAACATATTCCTTTACATCATATTATTATATGGCTTCACTTTTTTCTATCTCTAACATATGAGATATTATTTGCTCGAGAAAATAGTGATTTCAACTTTAATAAAGACTTATTTAATAGATAATCGATAAATATTTTTATAAATGTTTGTTGATTTTTAAGTTCTGCTGGTTAGTTCTCACTATTCAATTCACCTAAAAAAATTTATTAAAAAAGTTAAATATTATTTTTTTTAAAATAAAAATTATTACTCTTAGTTCATGATATTGCTATTATATATGCTAGATCGATATATTAATTTAAGTGATTTTTTTTTGGACTAGAGACATTAACATTTTAAAATTTTAATTATAAATCGTCTCATATAATTAGGGACAATAAACTGTGAAAATATTTAGCTCAAACCTTACAAAATAAGATATCTGAAGCTTGAATACAAATAGTCAATTTTTCTTTTCTTTTATCAATTTTCAATCTGGAGAGGAATTTCACTATTAATCTCTTTCATTCATTTTTTTCTTGTGACTTTTCTTTTTATTTTTCATGATGGCACTAGTAAGGTAGCAAATTTAAATTTTAAAAAAACAACTGAAACAAACAAATTCATTAGTTTCAAACAAGGAAAAGTACAAGGGAGAAAACTTCTATGTTTTTGTTACTAAAAAAACATTGTTGAACATGTTGGATATCTATGTTTAAACAAATTCTCGCATTTGAAACTTCATCCACAACTAAATCATCCTTCCTTCGACTTCTTGTTCTTTTCACAAAATTATTTTTCTCCTTAATTTCTTCTATTATTGATTGAGTCGTTTCATCTGGTGGCTTGAATTTTTCCTCTTCTTTCTCTTTTTCAACTCCTCTCTCATCGACCACTTCCCATTTATTTTTCAATTTTTTTTCTCAACTTCGTCATCTTTAAGATGGTTCAACATATTCACATTAGACTTTCCACTTACATATGGATCATATATTGGCCTCATGTGATTTTTCATATTCTGCAAGGATGCTCTTATGATTTTTCATAGTAAATCTAAACAAAAATCTTAATTTTAACTTTTATTAATTTAACCTTATATTAAAAATAAATAAATATAATTATCATAATAATAATATAATATAATATTTAGCCACAAATATTAATAATAATTTTATAAATATGTAATATATAATATTTATGAGTTTATATTTTATTAATTTGTTAAAAAAATCAAAATATTGTTATAAATGATTAATAATATTTTATTTAAATTCAAAAATAAAATGTAAGTAATTTGTAACAAAAAATTAAAATTCCTTATTATTTAGTTTATTTTAGATTTAAAAATAAAAATAAATTTAACATACGTTTATATTTTATTAATTTTAAAAAAAATCAAACTATTGTTGTAAATGATTAATAATATTTTATTTAAATTAAAAAATAAAATGTAAGTAATTTGTAACAAAAAATTAAAAGTCCTTATTATTTAATTTATTTTATATTTAAAAACAAAAATAAATTTAACATAAGTTTATATTTTATTAAATTTTTAAAAAATTAAACTATTGTTATAAATGATTAATAATATTTTATTTAAATTAAAAATTTTTTATGAGTATTAAAAACCACTTTTTTATATCTAAACCTTACTTATTTCATTCATTTTTTCAATTGTTAATTAATTAATTTTATAAAAAGATCTAATTCTATTATTAGTAAATTTTTAATATTGTAACCAAAAGTTAAAAATCTTACTTATTTAATTCATTATTAAATAATATTATAATTTTTGAATTAATTATAATAAATGTAATGACAACCAATCACTACATATTATTAAAAGAAAGAAAATCAAATTATTGTTATTAATTTTAGGCATAATAGTTGAGCATATATTTTTTTAAAACGGTGGACTTAATACCATAAATTTTGAATTAACTATAATAAATGTAATGACAACCAATCACTACATATTGTTCCAATAAAAAATCAAATAATTGTCATTAATTTTATGTATAATATCGAGCATATATTTTTTTTAAACAGTGGAATATAAACTAAATAAAACAAAAACGGTGGATTATAATAAATGCTACAACTATGAATTTCATTAAAACAAAATTTAATCATTAATACTTGATTCTCTCATATTAAAAATCAAGCGTGTGATCTGTTTTATAGTTATCCTTTTTTCAACTTTTCCTCACTAACTCCAAATTAATTTTTTTTTATTACTAAATAAATTTTGTTAAAACGGTGAGTATTATTTCAACAAAAAAAATTTAATTAATAAATTGATGATTCACTCATTTATTACATTAATATAAAATTTTAATTAATAAATTGATTAATTACTATTTTTATTAATTGGTGAAAATTCATAACATAAACCTTTGAATTGCTTTTGTCCCTTCGCATTCCTCCACACCTTTATAAACAACCTTAATCCCGCATTCGTTATTTATTCACTTCTATACCCATTTCACTTATTTACTATTTTTTAGAATTTTTCACTATGTCTATTATCGATAACAACTTCAATCCGAAGTTCTTCTTTCATTGCTATGTTTTATAGATTTGTGTATTTTAATGAGTTGTGCAAATTATTTCAAAAATAATTTGTAGATTAGTTTATCTTATTATTAAATCTCATACTAAATTATTTTATTTTCATGTTAAATATTGTATGTTTTTGCAGATTTAAGGTAGATAGGATAGGGTATAACAAGAAGAAACAATGAAAATTATATTTTCTTTGAAATAAGTAAATGCAAGAGATCGGAGGTAAATCTGGGTAGAGTGTAATTATTTTCGTCGGAAATATTTGGCTAAGCTCCTTAAGTATCTCAAAAACAAATAATTAAATTGTAACTTAAATATAATTTCTCACATACATGGAGAGAATGAAAACCATAGACATTACTCCATGACCTCTAAGATTTTTTATTCTCCTAATTTCCTTTCATTTCTAACACTTGATTTCCTACCTGCGAGGATGTAGAGTATGTCCAAACATTCTCATCATTTATTTGTAGTTCATTATTATTTTTTGTAAGAGCTTTGTTCTATCCATAAAACTTTAGATACAAGGTGTCTATTTCTCCATTTTATTAATTTAATATTTATTTATTATTATTAGTATTAGATTAGTAGTTTTATGACTATTGTGTTTGGTAATATTTTTATTTAATAATTTCAACTTCACATTATGTAAGGATTTTCTCCTTAATATTGACACTTAAATAATAAGTCTACTCAATATTTGTTTCTATTGAAATTATTGTTTATGAGAATCAAATGAGTTGATAATCTCCACCTCCTCAATGTTAAAAAACTGAACACAAGAAAACTTTATCGTGTATATAATATGCTTATTTTTAACACTTTGAAAACTCTATTGTAACTAATTAATGTGCAAGAGATCGTATGTACGAACTTCACAATCTTTCATATCTATAAGGATATAAAACTGATTAAGATATTAAGATATTGAAGTTACTTTCTTCATATTTGTCCTATTTATTTTATTTGACTATTTACTTAGTCTATTATAAATTTTAGTTTTTTAAATTTGATTGTAGTAGTCATTTTATTGCAATTATATATGCCACTGCTTTTTACCAAAAATAAATAAAATATATCATTATAGTTTCCTTATATTTGAAGTATAATGTATTGAATATGACCTAAATTCTTTTGTCCAATGAATTATATCACATTAACAACTTTAATAATATATTATAATGTTGCTCTAAAATTAGACCTACAAAAATATCCATCTCAGTTCACTAATAACTCGAATTTGTTTTCTCGGTATCTTATACAATATATTATAGGTAAAATCAAATCAATAAAAAATTTAATTAATAAGTATTATATCCAACCTTTTTAATCAACAATTAAAAATATTTATTTCCATTAAAGAGGAAATTAGGTATCCATATTGGTGACAACATCTTTAATTTAAATTGTATAATTTTAAACTCGAAGAAATTCTAAATATTATATGCAAAAGATAAAATAAATAAAAAATATAGAAGAGCATGCTTTAAGATTCTTAAAATTATAAACATGGTAGTTTTAATAAATTATAATTTCAAAAAGTTTAAGATAAAAAAACATTTTAAAGTCTTACCGCGCAACGCGCGGGTCAACATCTAGTAATAATAAAAGTACTCAATAAATCTCAAACAACCATATGATCCAACATATTAAAAATAAGGTTCATCTAAAAAAGACTTAATCTAGAGAAACTTAACTACTCATTGATAAATTAACAAATACCATGAGTTGAGAAGTTTTCATCATGACATCATCAAAATCTTTGGAATAGTTACTCCCTAACGACTCCAATGTCATCCAAAATCGCCCCTTGAATGTCCCTAGACGTCATTTTCTCTCTAAAAATTAGAACCCTAAAAAGTTGGCAAAAGACCTTTGAATAACAACTATGCGTGTTAGAAAACACGTCCCATCATGCCGTGATGCAAGTCTCATCGTGCCGAGTTGGAATGCATCGCGGGCGCGATAATTCTAATGGATGAAAGGTATCATTTTTAGCTTTCTTTTGCAAAAACAACTCCGTCTCAATTCAAGTTATGAAACTCCAGATATAATCAAATTACTAGACATACATCATGATGTAAATTATGCTGAAAAATACTCGCTTCTTCACAATTTCTTCACTTTTTCTTCATGATTCTTCTAACTCCCAATTCTTCCACTCATTATTCTTCATACTTTGGCATGACTTTACTCATTATTCTTTCGATTTTATCCGAGTTTGCTTGTAAAAATCACGTTATGACGACTATCATCATGTATCTGCTACCCGCATAGGGATACCATGCACTCATGTACTTTTTAACAAGTATAGTGGCACCCAAGTAAATATAACCTGGGTCACACCTCTTTCATTATCACCTTCTTTGTCTTCCTCCGAATATGGCTAACAAAACTCTACACTATAGGGTCGGCACCATAGCTAGGGGTTTCATCGACAGATGAAGTTCCAACTCATCCCAGATGAAATACCCTAGACGGGTGCAAACCGCAAACATAATATCTCTTGGATTCCCAAAAGGAAAAAGGGAGAATCAAGAATCGACATCACCTTTTTTAGCAGTGATGTCGTTAGAATCATTCCCCATGATAATCACCCCATGGTCATCACTGTGCAACATGGTAACTAGGATGTCAAGTGAGTCTTGATAGATCCCAAGAGTTCTGATGACGCCCTATTTTAGGAAGCTTTCTAGAAACTTCAACTTGATCCTAATGACATAAAAGTGTTTTCTAATTCATTAATAAGATTACTAAGTGAGTAGGTACAAGTGAGGGGCCGCGAGAACTTAGAGACAACCTGCGGTGAATGAGCAATCTCCAAGGCGATTTAAGTCAGATACCTCATAGTGGACACACTGATCCTACAATATCATCTTGGGCTGACCTTCCAATCAATGCATTAAAGCCGATTATTTCCACCCAATAGTTGGTCCTGAAATATCTGTTACCTGGTGGGCGAGTCAGGATAGTATAACATTATCATTTAGCATTTCTTTTGGATATTTATGCCATTTTGGTTTACTGGTTGACTGCATTTTAATTAACTGTGACTCTATTTTAGATTATGTATCTGGTGACGAGTTTTAATCACATGTGTATGATATCTATATGATTCTTTATATGCTATCTATTTATCGATATTCTTTCTTAAATAGCGTATTTGGGATAGTTAATTTTGTGTGCAATTTAATAGGTGATTATGTAGTTCGCTAAGTATGACATTTTATTTTTGACTTTTGTTCTACCTTGTATTCATATGGTTGTGTTTTTTCTCTCTATCATTCCTCTCTTTTTTATATTTGTCAAAGAGGGTGGAGGTATCAAGATACTATTAATATTCGTGTGTCTTAAGTGTTTAATGCATAAGGAATTTTACACCTTTTACAACTCAAGTGAAGAAATGTATATTAGTTCACCTGATTCATTTCATCCTTCAAATTCCAAATAACGCCTTAAATAATTGATCAACAATAATATCTTAAATGTGCTAAATATAAAAAAAGGAGACTGAAAGTGCAGTCACAATATAGTATGGTATCACTTATTTGTTTTGATGTTTTTATAAATTTGATATAGCCATTTTAGTACTTGCGTATTTGTAATTTGATTCTATAATTGTGTGCTTCTATTTTATTCCGTATTTCATTTGTAATCGCTTCGACTATTGTGTTGTTGTATCACGAAGAACCCTCCTTACTCATTTAATAAGAGTATTTGATCCTTGATATGATTTCTTTTTTAGCCTAGCTAGTTTCTACTTTGTCGTTTCATCAGGCGTAGTTTGAATCACAAGTTAGAACTCTTAAATCTGGATTTTTAGCATTTGATTCGAATCAAGTGTAATATATGATTTAAGTCAAAAGTTGAATCAAAAATAGGGATGATTCGAATCACAAAATAGGCATGATTCGAATTACAAACTCATGTGATCCGAATCAAGTGTAAAAATGATTTGAATAAACTGATTCCATGAAGCTATATTTGGGCTCTGCTCAAATTGATTTAAATCACAATTTTCACTTGAGCTGAATCAAGGTTTCAAGACCCATTTTTTAATCCTCGATTTAAATAGTTGTTTCTTTTATGAAAGTAACAAGTGAGTGAAACATATGGGAGAAAACCATAGAAACATAGAGTGATTTTGTTTCTCTTCTTAGTGTGTATATACCCATCACTATGATTCTTTCTCTTCTTCTCTGGAACAACTTTTTGATTATGAATTCATATCAGATTCATTCTACTTTTTGTTGCATCTTGTTCGTGTATAGTTTTTTATTATGTTGAGTGAATTAAAGAGAGCAAAGTGATAAATTTTATTGTGTTGTTCATGATTAATCAATCTCATGATAACAACCAACGCCAAGATCCATTTACCCTGAAATTTGAGAGAGCATTATGAGTGTGTGTTCTTCACTCACATCCATCTAAACCCTTGACTAACACCTTTTGCTTTTAGAGTGATTGTGAGATATTATGGAGTTGTTCATCATCTTCATCCTTAGTCATTTTCCATTGTTCAGGACCTTCATCTCTAAAGAATGATTATTAAGGGAAATTTGTGGTATATTAAGCTATCTAATATTTTTGTGTGAAGTTTGATGTGTGTTATAAGTCCATATGTCATTTCTTAATTTCAGTTTGACATTTGTTGTTATTCATCAAGGGGACAGTTTCATTATACTCCAAGGAAGACTTTCGCAAGATCAAGTATCAATTGTCCATAAGGCAAATATGGAAGTTATACATATTTGGGGGAGTTGGATAGAGACTTCTCGCAGAAAAATTTGGAAGTTGTCTAATCAACGCTTAGCTAATGGAAGTTGCTCAGACAAGAGATCGGTGGGATCAGGTGGAGTGCAACATATGAATACTTGGAGCAGAATTATTATGGATAACAAGGTTATTGGATCAAGATCTTTTAGAGATCTTATTTTCGTTAGTAATTGAGTGCCAGCATCACTGGAGGGAATTATTGTTTGATAGTTCGTTGTAACCAAATTGCTTGTAATCAAACTTATCAAAATAGTGGAAGATCGTGATTATTTTCCAATGGTTTTCAACATCATTGAAAAGTGGAGTAGGCAAAACAAGAATAAACTCCTAACCATTATATATCTTTGTGTATCTTTTCTTCTTCCTTTATCCTCTTTTAATTTTCTAGTATTCATTATTTTGCTATTGCATTAGTACATTATTGCATTGATTGTATGTCATATAAGATAGACTTTGCTTATAGATATTTAATGTACAAGCTTAGGTCTATGGTGGATCAATCTTATTGAAGTATCATGAATCCAATTATGTCTTGATAGAATACCTATATAAAGAATTTTGAAATAGCTCTCTAAAAGAAGTTTTGGTTTCTTGTGCTTGACTTTCTTTAGAAGCAATCAAATACTTAGTAACATTATGTATTATTTCATTCGGTTTGATTCATTGAGATGCTTCCAAGCTCTCTTATTTTTATGTTTTGCTTCCGCGCTTTTTAAAATCTCTTATTTTGTACATGAGACCTGAAATATTTTTGAAATTGTCTTAAAGGGAAATGGTCTATTCAACCACTGTCTAGACCTCTATGTGTCCATATTCTCACCCATCATTGAGGATGTTGCATTGGAATACTATGAAAATTCTCTACCTAAAAGCAAAAAGTTATGCCAGAGTTAATGTTAATGATTTGTTCTTGATGTGGTTACTGCTACACCTATCTGAAGTCAACTGTGTGAAATATATAATTGACAAGATAATGATTTATAAAGAAAATATGAACCAACCTCTCTTCTACACCTCATTCATTAAGTTAATCCTTGAAAAGAGTTGTATCTGGTTTGAAGAAGTTTATCTCGTTAAAGTACTAAAGGTGTTCGATGTACATGTGACAATGCAAATGAAATATTATCAGGATGAGAAGGGAGAGTTATCATTATCAAGATGACTTCTTTAGGATCTACGAGGATAGGTTTGTTGTGTGCAAGGAAACACCTGACAATTTTATTTCCCTAGAAGCCTACTCCTTCGTCTCCTCCCATATCATATGATAGTTTGTCACTTGCTGTCAAAGCCTGCATCGACAGTTGTTTTGATAGGATTTTTCTTCATGTTAAGAAAATGGAATCACACTAAGAGGAAGATGAAAGGGCTGGAGAAAGTGTCATATTGCTTATAGTGAGAAGATGGCAGCTAAAGCTCAAGCAAGAGAGAAAGATTGACTATTCTATCCACCTCTGTGAAGGAAGTTGTAACTGCATATGGTCCGGGTTTATCTTTCAACCTTTTAGATTGTTCAAGAGATGATCAATTTTCTTTCCAACTCCCATAATTTTAGTATTCATAGCATTTTATTTCATCCTATTTTAATTTAATTTTAATTTTTTATTAATTTTGGATATTTATCATTTATTTTTGTCGTATTTTTCTAACTATTGTTGTTTTGTGTGATTTTGTTAATAATGCATGATGACACGTTTTATCCATTTTAGCTTGTTCTTTTGTTGGTAATTATCATAAATATTAATTTTATTTTAGATATGAGTAATATATGAAATTGCATTTAAATTGTGTTCAATTGTATAATTTATGTGATATGTGTATTTTGGTTGTGTTGCTAGTAAATAGTGTGATTTCATTTTGATGTGATTTCTTTTGTTGATGTGTGTTATATTTGTATTGTTGCTTGTCTCTTTTTGATATTTGTCAAAGGGGTAGAAGTGTTATGAGATGATTATCAAATTTTAACATACATTAAGTGTTGAATACAAGAGGTGATTGAGAGCTCAAGAGCTCATGTAACAATTGTCTCAAGAGCTCAGGAATCAACTATGTGATGATCAATAACCAAAACCAAATCAATTTGTTTTATTCAAATAATATCTTGAATTTTTTAATACATCAAAAAGAGGGAGGTTGAAATTGCTCCGTTGGTAAAAAAACAATTCATTTGTATTTTCATGTTCCGTAGTTTTTTGGTGTTTGTAATTTGAATTTTTAGTTTGTTGATTCATTTGTAATTTGATATTTGTGGTAGACTTGTATTTTGAGTCAATCCTTACACTTAATTAGAATTGAATCCATTGTAATTTGTCTTTAGCTTAAGCAAATTGGCCAAAGTTATTATACGCGTGTCTTGAATCACAAGTTAGAAATTTTAAAACAATGAGTTTTTAAAGCTTGATTTGAATCAAGTATATGGCTGATTTGAACCAATAATTCAAATCGAAATGTGGATTTTGGCATTGTATGAATGATTCAAGTCAAGAATGTCTCTTATTTGAATCACATACCATTTTGATGTGAATCACAATATTGTATGACTCGAATCATGATTAAACAAACTTTTGAAAAACAACTAGGATTTGAATCATATGATTTCATGATTCGAATCACATGTATCAAATCAAGATCTAAACCAAAAAAGTCATTTCCTTATTTTATCACCTTGACCCAAGTAATTTTTTTCTCAAATTTAAATCATAACTGTATGATCTTACTCGAATCAATTGTTCATTTTCTCACATATTTTGTGTCTAACCTATTGCATCAATAGAAATCATTTTTTTCATTCTCTCCAAAAATGTTAACAATGATTAATGGTGTTAATATGTCATAGATGGTTGTTACCAGTTGGTGTTCAACATTGAAAGTAATCCCAATCCATACTTTTCGCAAATCTAGAAAACCTTGAGTCTTCTTCTTTCACGCCTTTTCTCTTCAAGTCAAGCCTATAGAAAAAATATAAAGTATGTTGATTAAGTTAGACTTGTTTAGAAGTCGTGTGAGTTTATTCAAGATAGCCAATCACCTTAAACCTTGAATCAAGAAAACTCATTGTTATGGTACTCAACTCTAAAGGTTGAGTGTGAGTGTTAGATACAAGGTACATTAAGAAATTTAATGTATTTGAGTTTATTAGATTGAATATTCGATATTAAGATTATGGTGCTTAAAGACTGATTTCTTGTAAAAAATAGTATTTTATGCTTCATTGAAGACTTCGGTAGTACCTAGTGAAGGTAGTTGTGGAACAAAGTTTGGAGTTTCCAAGATCCTTGAGTAGAAAAAATGATCATACAAGAAATCGGTAGAGTCGAGTAAAGACTGCTGCAGCACAAAATTTTGGAGTGGAACTTTGGGTTTAGCAAAGCATTTGGCTCAAGATCAAGTGAAGATCTTGTGAATTTAGCAGTTTTGAGTATTCTGCTACACTGGAAGGGAAATCCAGATTTAGACATATGTTGGCTTAACTATTACTCCCTCTGTTCCTTTTTAAGTGTCATTTTACCATAAAGCTCTTCAACAAAGATAGCGGATTGTTAGAGTTATTTTTTCTATTGTATCCTTATTTATTTTCTCTTTCTAAATAAATTCAATCATCACTATCTTTTTCAATTACTAATTAAGGGAGTTATTGAGAAAGTAGGGGTATACTTGACAAATTATAACATTAAACTATAAAAACGACACTTAAATAGAAACAAAAAATTCCTCTAAAATGACAGTTAAAAAGGGATGGAGAGAGTAATTGACTTGAAGTGTTCAGTGGTGTCTTGATTATTCGTTGTATAAAAAAATTGTGTATTAATTTGCAAAATTGTGGAAGACTAACGAATCTTTAGTGATTTGCCCCTGAAGATTAGACTAAGCGCGAATTGAGAATGATCACACTAAATCATTATAAACACTGTGTTCAATATCTCTTTGTCTATCCTTTTACATTTCAATATAAATTTGCATGTTCTAAGTTTTATCGTCTTCTAGAATCACGTGTTAATAGGTTTTATCTGCTTATAATGATTTATCATATAAGTGTGTGTCTGTGATAGATCCAAACATTTGAATACTTTCTAGCGATTACGACTATGTAATCGCTTGATGTTAGATTGAATACTCTATTAATTCAATTCAATTTAAATCTTGTGTTAAAATTAAATTGTGTTAATTATTGAATTGCTTGTTTAGTCAATTTCATCTTTTTCAATTGTTGTAATTTCTGATGATCCTAGTTAACTACGATATTCATCGAATATTCAATCAATCTCTTACATGCACCTCAGATTGATTATAGATGTAAGATGAATTTAAAGGATTCATCCAGTTCAAAAGTCAATGTAGTTCTCCCATATCTTTATATGTTTATTGTTTGTTTTACTTACTATTCTCTATATATTTCATATTTGTTTTGATGTTTTTGTCAATTTGATATAGCCATTTTACTACTTGTGTATTTGTAATTTGATAATATAATCAAGTGCTTCTATTTTATTTCGCATTTCATTTTAATAGCTTTGGCTATTGTGTTGTTGTATCTCTAAGAACCCTTCTTACTCATTTAATAATAGTATTTGATCCTTGATATTATTTCTTTTTTAGCCTAGATAGTTGCTAGTTTTTTCGTTTCATCAAGCGTAGCTTGAATGACAATTTAGAACTCTTAAATCTGGATTTTCAGTCATTTGATTCAAATCAAGTGTAATTTATGATTTGAATCAAAAGTTGTGTAAAAAATGAGATTTGCCTCACGACCATTTAATTTTAATCACAAAATAGACATGATTCGAATCATAAACTCATGTGACCTGAATCAAGTGTAACAATTTATCTGAATCAACTGATTTCATGAAGCTATATTTGGGCTCTGCTCAAATTAATCTGAATCATAGTTTTCACTTGATTTGAGTCAAAGCTTCAAGACCCATTTTTCATCCTTGATTTAAATAGTTGTTTCTTTGGTGAAAGTAACAAGTGAGTGAAACATATGGGGTAAATCCTTATATACAAAGAGTGATTTTGTCTTCACTTATTAGTGTGTATATACACATCACCGCGATTCTTTCTCTTCTTCTCTAGAACAATTTCTTGATTATGAATTCATGTCATATTCACTCTCCTTTTTGTCGCATCTTGTTTGTGTGCAGTTTTTTATTGTGTTGAGTGAATTAGAGAGAGGGAAATGATTAAACTTGTTATGTTGTTCTTGATTAATCAATATCTTGATAACAAACAAAGCCAAGAGTCATTTACCTATAAATTTGAGAGAACCTTGTGTGTGTATATTTAATTCACATTCATTCAAACCCTTGACTAACACCTTATGCTTATAGAGTGATTTTGATATTATGGAATTTTTCATCATATTCATATTTAGTCTTTTTCCATTATTAAGGACCTTCATATCTAAAGAACGAGTATTGAGATAAACTAGTGGTACATTAGGGTGTCTAATGTTTTTGTGTGAAGTTTTTTGTGTGTTATAGATGCAAATATCATTTCTTGAATGCAGTTTGGCATTTGTTATTATTCATTAAGAGGAGAGTTTAATTATACTCAAAGGAAGAATTTGGCAAGTTCAAGTATCAAATGTCCGTAAGGCAGAGATGGAAGTTGCACATCTTTTGTGGAGTTGGAGAAAGATTGCTCGCAGACAAAGTTGAGTGTTGTCTAATCAACGCTTAGACAATGGAAATCACTCTGACATGAGATCGGTGGGATCAGGTGGATTTCCACATGTGAATACTTGGAGCAGGATTATTGTGGATATCAAGGTTATTGGATCAAGATCTTTTAGAGATCTTGATTTTTTTTGCAGTTGAGTGCCAGCATCAACAGAGGGAATTATTGTTTGATAGTTCATTGTAACCAAAATACTTATAATCAAATTTATCAAAATAGTGGAAGATCGTGATTATTTTCCAATGGTTTTCAACACCATTGTAGAGTGAAGTAGAAAAATCAAGGACGACCTCCGAACCACTATATATCTCTGGGTATCTTTTCTTCTTCCCTTATCCTCTTTTAATTTTCTAGTATTCATTATTTTGCTATTGCAATAGCTCATTATTACATTGATTGTATGCCATATAAGATATAATTTTCTTATAGAGATTCAATGTATAATCTTAGGTTTGTGGTGTATCAATCTCATTGAAGTATCATGAATCTAATTATGTCTTGATAGAATACCTATGTGAAGTGTTTTCAAATAGCTCGTTTAAAGAAGTTTTGGTTGTCTGGTGTTTGGCTTGCTTTAGAAGCAATCAAATACTTAGTAACATTGGGTATTATTTCATTTGGTTTAATTCATTGAGATGCTTCCAAGCTCTCTTGTTTTTGTGTTTTGCTTATGTGCTTTTTAAAATCTCTAATTTCGTACTTTAGACCTAAAATGTTTTTAAAATTGTCTTAAAGGGAAAAGGTATGTTCAACCCCTATTTTAGACCTCTTTGTATCCATATTCTTACCCAACTACGACGATGTTGCATTGGACTACTAGGACAGTTCTCTACCGAAAAGCAAAAAATTGGGCCTCGGCTAATGATAATGATTTGCTCTTGATGTGGTTACAATTCAACCAATATGAAGTCAACTGTGTGATTGACTAGATAATGTTTCGTAAAGAGAATATGAATTGTCCTCTCTTCTACGCCTCATTCATTTTGTTAATCCTTTAAAAGAATGGTATCTTGTCTGCAAAAGTTGATCTCGTTGAAGTGATAAAGGAGTTTGATATACATGTGACAAAGCCAATGAAATATTACCAGGATTAGAAGGGAGAATATCACTATCAAGATGACTTGCTCAGGATATACGAAGATAGATTTAGTGTCTGTGAGGAAGCGCTTGAAAGTTGCATTCCCTGGAAGGCTACTACTCCATCTGGTCCCGCCTCATCTAGTAGTCGGTCACATGTTGTCAAAGCCTGCATCAACAGTTGTTTTGATAGGATTTTTATTCATGTTAAGAAAATGGAATCACACTAAGAGGAAGATGAAAGTGCTAGAAAATAATGTCATATTGATCATGATGAGAAGATGGCTGCAAAAGCCCAAGCGAGAGAGAATGATCGACTGCCCTATTGACCTCTGTGAATGAAGTTGTGACTACATGTGGTTTGGGTTTATCTTTCAACCTTTTTGATTTTCCATGAGATGACCAATTTCCTTTCCAACTCCCATAATTTTATCATTTATAGCATTGCATGTAATCCCATTTTAATTTTCTATTAATTTTGGATATTTATCATTTATTTTTGTCATATTTTTCTAACTATTGTTGTTTTGTGTGTGTTTTTGTTAATAATGTATGATGGCGCGTTTTATCCATTTTAGCTTTTTTTTTTTGTTGGTATTTATCGTATCTATTAATCATATTTTTTATGCAATTAATATCTAAAATTGCATTAAAATTGTGTTCAATTGCATAATTTATGTGATATGTGTGTTTTGGTTAATTGTGTTGCTAGTAAATAGTGTGATTTTATTTCGATGTGATTTCTTTTGGTGTTCTGTGTTATATTTGTATTGTTACTTGTATCTTTTTTTTTATATTTGTCAAGGGGAGAGAAGTATTATGAGATAATTATCAAATTTTAACACACATTAAGTGTTGAATACATGGGGTGATTGAGAGCTCAAGATCTTATGTAACAATTGTCTCAAGACCTCATGTATCTCTTGTGTGATGATCAATAATCAAAATCAATAATCAAAATCAAATCAAATTATTCTATTCAAATAATATCTCAAATTTTCTATACATCAAAAAAGGGATGTTGAAATTGCCCAGTTGGTAAAAGTACATTTCATTTGTATTTTTATGTTTTGTAGTATTTTGGTGTTTGTAATTTGTTTTTTTTTATTTTGTCGATTTATTTGTAATTTGATTATTTGTGGTAGAATTGTATTTTGAGTCAACCCTTACCCTTAATTAGAATTGAATCCATTGTAATTTGTTTTTAGCTTAAGCAAATTGATCAAAGTCAATTTATGTGCATCTTGAATCACGAGTTAGAAAATTTTAAAAAGTGAATTTTGAAGCTTGATTTATATAAAGCATATGGCTGATTTGAATAAAAAATTCAAATTGAAATGTGCATTTTGACATTGTCTAAATGACTTGAATCAAAGATGTATCTGATTTGAATCACATACCACTTTAATGCGAATCACAATATTGTATGGCTCGAATCATGATTAAACAGACTTTTGAAAAACAACTAGGATTTGAATCATATGATTTCATGATTCGAATCACATGTATTAAATCATTATCCGAATCAAACAAGTAATTTCCATATTTATCACCTTGATTTGAGTAATTTTTTTCTTAAATTCAAATCATGACTTTATAATTGACTCAAATCAATTGTCCATTTTCTCACCTATTTTGTGTCCAACCTGTTGCATCTATATAAATCATTTTTGTCACTCTCTCCAAAAATGCTAACTACGGTCAATGGTGTTAATACATCATAGATGGTTGTTACCAGTTGGTGTTCAACATTGAAAGTAATCTCAATCCATACTTTCACAAATCTAGAAAACCTTGAGTTTTCTTCTTTCACGTCTTTTCTCTCAAGTCCATAAATATATATAGTGTGTTGATTGAGTTAGACTTGTTTAGAAGTTGTGTGGATTTATGCAAGATAGTCAATCTCCTTCAAAGTTGAACTAAGAAATCTCATTGTTATGGTACTCAACTCTAAAGATTGAGTGTGAGTAGTAGATACAAGATACATTAAGATATCTAATCTACTATACAAACAATTAATAAAAGATTGACCAATCTGACTATTATGCCCTTAGTTAAAAATTTCTTTACAAATAAAAAAGGGCAATTCGGTAACTAACAAAATCACATATCACTTTTTCAACCTTTCAATAACCAAGCGCCAATTGTCGGCCTCTCATTGGTCCAACTTTTTAACTTTTCAATAACCAACTTTTTCTCCCCAACACACTTCTTCTCTCTCTTACTTAAATTTTCAAATTTCTTTCACATTTCATTTTCCCACACTTTCTTACTTTCATTTTAATTTTTTTTCATTTAATCACAAAAATTATTAATAATCTATTTTTTTAACTTTAATAAAATTAAATATTTATTTATCTCACGGGTCACTATCAATACAATATTTAATTTATTTTAATCGATCATTACACACTTTCTCTTTCTTAATTAAAATTTCAAATTTCTCTCAAATTTTCTTCCCACACTTTCTTACTTTCATTTTAATTTTTTTTCTCTATTTATGTATCAACTCTAAAAAATAATTTATTTTTTAATTTTAATAAAATTAAAAATATTGTAATATCACGGGTCACTATCAACATAATACTTTTTTTATTTTAATCAATCATTGTTTTTATTAGAGAGATAATATCTTTATTTTTAAATTTTTTTTCTTTTCTTCATTTCACGATTTTTTTTAAAGATTATTTAATACGATTAAATTCATATGATTATTTTTCATTTTACATTTGTATTTAAATATATTTTATATCAGATCAAATAAATTTTTTATTTCACGGGTCATTATCAACAAAGTATCTATTTTATTTTAATCAACAATTACTATAAATTGAGAGATAATTTTTATTTTTAAATGTTAAAATTTCATTTTTTTTATCTTCATCTTTCAAATTCTTTTTTATATAATTATTTAATATAATTAAATTTATATAATATTTTTCATTTGTAATTAAATCATTTATTAAAAATTTATATGTATCTAATTAATTTCATACAATATTAAATAAATTTACCCGTGCGGAAGCACGGGTATCTTACTAGTGTTTTTATGAAATTTTTGTGTTTATTAGATTGAATATTCGATATTGTGATTATGGTGTTTGGAGACTTATTTCTAGTAAAAAAAATTATTTTTTGCTTCATTGAAGACTTCAGTAGTACCTAATGAAGATAGTTGTGGAACGAAGTTTGGAGTTTCCAAGATCCTTGAGTATAACAAATGATCATACAAGGAACCAATGGAGTCGAGTAAAGACTAATGCAGGACAAAAGCTTGGAGCAATACTTTGGGTCTAGCAAGGCATTTGCCTCAAGATCAAGTGAAGATCCTGTTAATTTAGCAATTTTTGAGTATTCTCCTACAATGGAAGGGAAATTCAGATTTTTGAGTATTCTCCAACACTGGAAGGAAAATTCAGATATAGACCTATGTTGGCTTAACTATTAGTTGACTTGAAGTGTTCAATGGTATCTTGATTATTCGTTTTACCAAAAAAATTGTGTATTAATTTGCAAAATTGTGGATGACCTACCGAAATTTTAGTGGTTTGCCATTGAAGATTGGACTAGGCGCAAAATGAGAATGAACACGCTAAACCAATATAAACATTGTGTTTAACCTCTCTTTGTTTATCCTTTTACATTTCAGCATATATTTGCATGTCTTAAGTTTTATCGCCTTCTAGAATTACATGTTGATAGATGTTATCTGCTTATAATGATTTATTGTATAATAAATGTATGTCTGTGATAGATTCAAACATTTGAATATTCTTTCTAGCGATTGTGATGATATAAGTCAGGGATCTGTAGTTGATGTATGTACCCTGTAGAGCCGAGAGAACCCATAAGATAGGGGAACTCACTGAGATTTAGTAATCTCACCCCATTCATCTTATTATTTTTTCAGGTACCATGCAAGATCGAGTTTTGCTAGATGCTTGGATCAAGAGCTTTTGACCAGATGCCGTGAAGACTGTGCCTGATCTTTTCTTCCGCTGTGTATTATTATTATCATTGTGTAGATATATTCATTGTATCCATCTTCAAGATGATTTAAAATGTATACATCTTATGTTATTATTCCTGACTTTTGTATGTACTCAGTACCAGTTATTAGTATTCTGCTGATATGATTCTAGACACATATTAGTAGGCTGTTACAGTTGGTGATTGTGATGATATAAACTCTTGATGTTAGATTGAATACTCTCTTACTTAAATTCAATTTAAATCTTGTGTGAAAATTTAAATCTTGATTATATATGTAAGATGGATGTGTATGATATATATAGACTCCAACTCGAAGAGAATGTTGATTATTCTCTATTTGCAAAAGTTAAACTTAAACTCTAACATCACAAAACACATTGTAATTTCAAATACACATCTAATTTACCCCAAAGAAAAACTTTTGTATGTACATCTAATCAAAACACATTTAGTCTTGTGACCCTACAAGATTATTAACTCAACTTTGATATTATAAGGACATCCCAAACCCAAATCCATCCCACTAAAGAGAGGGTCAGAAGGGCACGTGGTGGCTGATTCCCACTAGTCTTAATTAATCATCATCAATGTAGTAATAATAACAATAAATAAACAAAACATTGGTGACTTTCAAGTAATACCGTTGAGTTGATGAGACCAAACACAAAACATTTTCTCCTCTCCTTCCTTCCCAGCTGTTCATAGCTGTCCAATTCCTTTCTCCATGTGACCCTACTACATGCAGATGCAGATACCCCCCACACATTTATTTTTTTATTTATTGTCATTTCAATCCCCAAAACAATAATAAATAATAATATCACTATTATATTGAATTCAGTTCATATTGTTCTTCTTCTTGTGCCTTTCTAACATTCTCTCTGGCTCCTTCACATTCATACACACATGTTTCTTCATTTTGTTTTGTCTACTTGACACACACAATAATACATATTCACTCACTCACACATTGCATATATATAAATAACATCAACACATTCATTTGCTGAGTCTATTCCATTGTAGCTAGTTTCTGTTTGGTTATTGAGTTTATAGCTTATCTTTCAAATGGCTCAATTGCCACCCAAAGTTCCAACTCCAAACATGACACAACCTTGGCCTGAATTTTCTCCTCATCAAAAAATGCCTAACCTTAAAGCTATTTCACCACTCAATGCTTCAAACTTTTCCAACAGTCAACAAAACCCTTCGTGGGTGGACGAGTTTCTCGACTTCTCTTCCACCAGACGGGGGGCTCACAGACGGTCGGCGAGTGATTCTGTGACTTTCATCGAGGCGTCAATGATGGAGCATTGTCGCGGTAGAGACGGGGGCAACGAGTTTGAAAGGTTTGATGATGAGCAACTGATGTCTATGTTTGGTGTGGATGAGGTTTCTGGGAAAAACATGATGCAGGCGCCTGCAAGAGCAGTAGCGGCTACATTGTCCTCTAACTCAAACCCTTCAACTCCTTCTGATAATAACAGCATCAATGATGAAAAAGAGGACGAGGAGGATGAAAAGTATCACCAAAAGAAACAATTGAAGCATGAATCTGATGAGGATGAATTCGATGAATGCAAACAGGAAATTGCACGAGTCGTCAATGATGATGAGGATGATACTAATGGAAACACAGCAACTTATTCAAGTCAGAAAATTACTGATCCCAAGAGGGTCAAAAGGTAGAATTCAAACATTATTCATGTCACAGAATTGTCATACATGGCTTATTTTGTTGTATCATTGATGTGATTATAATTATTGGTTTGTTTTGTTATCAGAATCTTGGCAAATAGACAATCTGCACAGAGATCAAGAGTGAGGAAACTGCAATACATATCAGAGCTTGAGAGAAGTGTGACTTCATTACAGGTATATATATACATGATGGTAACTAAATTTTATACAAAAGTATATACTAATTAATATATTAATGATATGATTTGTTAATTTTGTTTGATGTTTGAACTAATTATGAATGTGTTGATGAATGAAGGCAGAAGTATCAGTACTGTCACCACGAGTTGCATTTCTGGATCATCAGAGGTTGCTTCTAAATGTTGATAACAGTGCTCTCAAGCAAAGAATCGCAGCTCTTGCCCAAGACAAAATCTTCAAAGATGGTACTTATTCTCTCTTCCTAAACTATTCTCATTTCACCTGTTTCTGTCATGCAACATTGTAAAAAACAGTCCATTAGTATCGGAAGGTGTCGATACCGATACCGTTATTCACCGTTTTTATGATAAAAAAAAAAGAAATTATAGTTAATTCACACCCTGACAACTGCAATCAGTATCGCAACACCGGTACCGATCGAAATCGCAAAAGCCTTTAAGCGATCGCGACTATTATTTAAAACCTTGCTGTCATGTATGTGACTAGTAATCTGTGGTTTTTGCTATCAGTATGTCATGTTAAAATTTAGATAGAATTATAGAAAGAAAGTACAATTTAGTTTATAGACATGTACTTTACAATTGTACCACTAAGCTTGCAATTGCAACTCAGTATTCTCTCTAGGAGACAATTATTAAGTAATTAATTAATGAAAAACTATATTAGAATACCAATGGAATTAGGTTCTTTTTGGTGGAACTATGCATAGTACGGCACATGATTCAATAGACTAGTACTAGTTTAGAAGAGTTGAAAGAGAGCAATTATTAGAGAGTAGGACAGATTCATATTGATTTTAGTAAAAGCATTTGCATGCAGTTGCACATATTAAAATGCTGTCTGTCTGATATCACCATGTGATGTGTCTGCAACAAGTAGTTATTAAGATTACTATTATTACTACTACTACTAGTACTTAAAATTTAAAAATAGTTTATTATAATTAATAATGCAGCTCATCAAGAGGCCCTGAAGAGGGAGATAGAGAGGCTGAGACAAGTGTATCACCAACAAAACATCAAGAGTAATGCTACTACAGTAGTGTCACCATCTCCATCACCTAAACCACCTTGTGATAATGATACTCACATTGAAAATGAACATCTTATCAATGTTTGAGACCTAGCTACTATAGTTCACATGATCCTATGCTGTGATTTCTTTTTTTATTCAAGAAACAGCATAGTTTTGGTAGAAGGAGTAATGAAGGTAAAAGCAAAAAAAAAGATGGTGGGAAATTTTATTAGGCAGAATATTAGTGGTAAGCTTTTGCTATCAAAACTGTGGCAGTCACGTGATGTGTTTTACTTTAAAGAATGGGACCACTCAAAGTTGTATGATTGGAATTCAGTGAGACACATGTGCAACACTCAGTGATATCAATATCAGAGAGAAGAAAGAAACAGTACTTGATGGTGTTGGTGTCTGCTTTAACTAGATGGGGTTTATGTAATGTAATGTTGGAGATTCTTTTATTTCTTTTTTTGTTACTATTATTTCTTGTCTTTGCATTCATTTCAAATTTTCATGGTGTTTTTCAATTCAAGTTGGAAAACAGAAACTAGTGGAGTTTTGTTTTCTTGTACTGCTCTTATTAATATTGCTGTTTTTCATGGATGTAATCATTTTTCTTTGACAAAATAATTGGAAAAGTTAATCCACGTGTAAATATTTTCATCAATTCTCGTTGTGTATATATGGTGAAAGTGTTGAATGTTGCACCATTTTGTGGTGTTAAGGATTGATCATGTTTTCCTATATGAATTAATAGTGACAGATGCAAGAAGCTAGAATGGGACAAGGAATGGGTGATGTTAGGATATTATAGATATTTCTTTATACAAATTTCTGAAAGTAGTTGTGGATTGAATAATTGGTGTCATAATTCTAAAATATGGTCCCTATGCATGTGAGGAAGATGTATTATCCTATCCAATCTAGATGCATCAGAGAAAAA
Organism: Vicia villosa; assembly: GCF_029867415.1. Lineage (NCBI taxonomy): Eukaryota > Viridiplantae > Streptophyta > Magnoliopsida > Fabales > Fabaceae > Vicia > Vicia villosa. Next base: position 457,657 of record NW_026705260.1, read on the forward strand.
CTGAGTGGTCAATTTTTCTCACAAATTTCTACATTTTTTGGTGATAATATGAGAAATAAAATTTTGGTAGTTAACTCTGCAATCACAAACTCTTGCACCAACTTGTGTGTGCGGCAAAACTCAGTGCACAAGATTTTTACTAGCATCAAAGAAAATGCAGACATCTAAGTAGCAATGTATATACACTAACAAATGCACAGGACATTCCTCCCACATGAGCCTTACCTCATAACCAGGTTATCTCTTCCAAGTAGTAAAACTGAATACAATGTTGATGAGCCACCATTGCTAAGTCATCAACCTTAGTACAGTGTATCCGACAACACCATTACATCTGGTGCTGTCGCAGATATTGAAAACGGTCATATAAGTCAAATAATATATATCAATCCTACAAACAAACTCTTAAAAAAGACATGCTAATTCTTTCTTCAGCAAATCTAAAAAGTCAACTTTTTCTTATATTAAGGACCAGAGGGAGTAATAAGAAATCATACTTTAAACTAAAGATACAAGCCTTTTTTATGAACAGCTAAAGAGACAAGCTATAACAACAGAAGGCAAGAAGGAATAAATAAGTTCAACACTAAGTGAGTGATGCCTTGGCTGCGGAAAACATGAAGGGTAAAACAATCACAACAGTGGACAGACAAAATAAAGTAGAACAAATGAGGACTAGGATGGTTAAAATTTTAAAAGATAAAACAACACAGTTGAGGAGCAAAGCAGAAATAGAAGAATGCACAGATCTTTCTTCTACTTGAAAGACTTTTGAGAATTGGAATATTTGAGAATTGAGACAATTGAAACATGAGTAAGAGATAAGCAAACAAATCAAACAGTAAAGTACCATACATAACAGAAAAGTGAGTATACCAGAGCTTGGCAATGAATGGCAGCACATGCATAAAACTTTAAACAATTTTAAAAATATATTTTTTTAAGAAAAGGGTTGTTCTTATGAACAAGAAAGAGGTGAAATCACAAAACATCCCAAAAAAGATTGTCCAACAACTCATAGATGCTCCATGGTTTTCACAGCAGGTAACATCAGCACTAAAACAGCACTACTGCATGCTATTGATAATTCTGGTTAAAACTAGGGACGTGAGTTTCCATCCACATATAACAGTACAATCGCAAGGAGCTAAAATTTTCACCGACTACAAATGAAGTAATCTTAATAAATTCAAGATTAAGTATGTCTTTGGGACAGCGTCAAATTTAATCAAATCACATTAAAAGCCACGTTGATGTAGAAACTAAGCATTGGAGCTTCTAAAAAAGTGTGTTGGAAACTGTGGCAAACGTGAGTCTGAGAGTAAAAACGTGTAACCAAACACTGTAACAGTTTAAGCTTATATGAATAGCAATGCCAAACTATTGCTTGTCCAATATATATTGAGGTTAACACCTGATTTTTCCAAGAGGCCTGTGACAATAGATCAGGCTTTTCTTTAGTTGAAAAAGAAGTAATAATTGATTTGAAAAGGTTAATAACATAAGACAGAGTTTTCTAAAAAACAACCTTAGAGTGCTTCTAAGAAATAACCATAACTGACTTCAATGGATTTTCTGTTTGACCATTTAAGGATACACGTTAAAACTACCAAACTGGTAAAAATTGGACAAGAACTAAAATTCCTAACTTATAATCATGCTGACGTTTACTTCAAACAATTATATATCACTTAATATACACTAAAGGGAAACCAGCATAACAGCATGCTGTCTGAAACCCTCCTAATTGAACCATGACTGTAGCTGTGCACAAGACTAAGACATAAAGCAACAGCATTGTAACATGTGGCTAAATAGGATTATAGTAACAAGTAGCAACCATCATAGAAAACTGATATGCACTAAATTAAATCAATTACTGACAGTTTGTAACATTAATTAACCATGGTGAAGATCCCAAATGGATTTTCATAGTCAGGATTCCTATCTCATTATATTCTTCTAATATGATACCATTTGGTCTAGAAAAAGTAACATACCAAGTAGAACTACAACAGAATTTAGGCTAGACCCAAGAAAGAAAATAACCACCAAATCTAGGTAGAAATTAAGGTTTCAGTTTTAAAATAAAGCTCTGTACATCATAAACATAAACAAACTGGGGCCTCAAACTTAGTATGGACTGAATTTAATCATGTTCTAACAGAAAAGCTAAACCTTACTAAGCAGCTTCTGCTTCACTTAGTGGAGTAGTCTCAAGAGGAATCTTGAGTTTTGCGTACACTTCCTTCAAATGTTTTACTTTCTCATCGAGAGCCTGCAATTGGTTACCTAGGGATTCAACTTTGTTTAGATGTTTTTCCAGTACACCCATCTCCCCCATCCACTTTGCTTCAATATCTTTACAGTTCTTTTCAAAATCTCTAAAAAGTTCTCTCAACCTTATCCTTTCCTCTTCTTCCTTCTTCAGGCGTTCCTTCTCTAGTTCCGTCACACTCAAAACAAGGCCGCCAGACCCAGGAACATCTTTGTAAAGTGGCTCATCAGCTTGTGGACAACGTGCTCTATAATCAGCAAAAGCCTTTTGTGTTTCTTTCACGGCTTTTCGGTAGCCTTCCACAAGGCTTTGCATCATATAAAGTTCCTTCTCAAGCCGATATACCTCAATCTGTCTTTTCTGAGTCTCTTCCATCTTCGCTTTATGCAAATGCTCAATCATGCTATCCCGCCTCTGTAACTCTTCAAGCAAAACTTGCTGATTCATTGAAGATTCTTCAATAGCCTGATCTTTCGATGCATACATCATCCTAGCTTTCCCCATCCAATGTTCCATCTGTTCCATGCAACCTTCAAAGTCAAGTGGCTTAGAACTCCATGGGCTATCATTTCTCAATCGCTTGTTACTTCCATTTAGAGTGTGATGGAAGTTATGATTATCCAGATCAATCTCTCTCTTGTGTCCATTACCAAAAAGTGATGACCCAGTCATCATTTGAGGATCATCCCTTGCAGAGAGGAAATCTCCTACTGAGTTATCATGGAGATCAATCCCAGAACTAAATGGATTCTGTGCTTCCATCCCTTGAATTGGACTCTCGGCCCCAGAAGTTAATCCCTCCATAGGAAACTTGGGTGACAATCGAAACCCACCCTCATGTTCATCTTCTTCAGCATCTTCATCCTCTTCTTCCTCCTCTTGTTCCTGCCCTTCTTCTTCCACATCCTCTTTCACTTGGCGATAGTTCACCATACCCTTCAAATCACTATTTTGACACGGCCTCAAAGAGGGCTCCCCCACACAGTTCTTCTGATCGAATAGCCACATCTCCTGTTCTTCTTCCTTAGACTGCTCAAAATCCATTATTTGTTCCTCGTCACCCTGCTGTTTTTCCACCGATAAAGTCTCAACATTATCCTCCTGCTTCAAACTCAACTCAGTATTGGATTCGTCCAACTCACGAACCTTACTCTCTTCAACCCCACCCATTCTCACATCACCACTCCCATCCACCTCATCCCTTATCACCGCCACCTCTTCTTCTTCCTCCTCATCTTTTGCCTCACCCTCTTCCTCCTCATCCTTTGCCACACCCTCTTCTCCTTCACCCTCCACCGGAGTTTCCTCCAACAGCTCCTTGTGCTGAGACTTAATCAAATGCTGCAAATGTGAGGCATAGTAACAGTTTGCAGGATTAGGTGCCTTCAATTCCTTCTCTAACATGCTCCATATCAGTCCTGCCCAGTCAACCTTTTCGAAAGTCCCATCCTTGACAAAGTTAATCGGCTGCATAATATCCTTTGTCATGATGAATGTATCATCATGCAAAAGCATCCAGTTTGACACCAATTGATTAAGGAAATCAATATCCTCTTTGTCAACTTCATCAACAGCAATGACAGGGACAGCACTAGCCGGATTCTTCTTCGGAAGCTTGAGAGCACGGCCGAGTTCCGCACGGTTCACCATCACCTTGATATCATTAACATAACTGCACCTCCCGGTGGGGTTATAGCTAACAATAAGCTGAGCGAGTAGATCAGTGCGAATAACAGAATCAAACTCGATGTGGACAAAACCCCATAACCCTAGACGCTCCAGAAGGCTCTGGTGGCTGTCAAAGTCGAGAGCTTTAGCAGGTTTGAAAGGAATGGGTTTTAGGGTTTCGAGAATAGTCTGACATTTCTCCTCGAATCGTTTTTTCTGGATTGCAGTTCGCTTCGACCCAGTTTTCTTCCGCTTGTTTCCACGGCGAGTGGTGGTTGCAGGGGTTGGAACGTCGGGTTCAGGATCATCGGCGATTTGGGATTGATTTGGATCCTCCATGACTGTATCGTGATCTGGATTAGGGTTTGTGGAAATGCTTTCGATTTGGGGGTTTTGGAGGGCTTGAGGGGATTGAGGATCGGTGTGTGGGGTTGGTGGTGCTTCTTCTTCAGGGTTTAGGGTTTCGTTGGGAACATCGGCGATTGGGTTGGTCATGGCGCTATTGTGAGAGAAGAGAACAGTGTATTTCAAACTCAAAAGGGAATGCGGATACAAAACCAAACGTTTTTAAAATATTTTTAGTAATATTGTCGGAAAAATTGATGAGGAATTCTAAAATATATGATTTTATTTAAAACTAGTAAAGGACCCGTGCGCCCGCACGGGTCACGTAAAGTTGGTATAAATATTAAATAAATATAATATGGTTATGGTTAAAGTATTATATTAAAATATATATGATTATCATATCAATATTAATTTAATTTATCAATTTGTAGTTGTTTTAATTTATGTTGGATAAAAATTAAAATAATATTAGAGATAATTAATTATTATTGTTGATTATAATTTTAACTCTGAAAAAATATAGGTCTTGATAAAAAGTAAAAAAATAAATAAAAATTAAATAATGTAGTTATTGTGTACTATCATTATCAACAATTTTTATGGGCTCCCACCCCTAGTATGTCTATCCGCCTTTTTTTTCCGCAGACGCACATTATCAACAATTTTTATGGCCTCCCACCCCTAGTATGTCTACCCGCCTTTTTATGAGCATGATTCAAATTGCAAATTTAAATTATCAAAATAAAAAATTGCAAAAAAAAATTATAACATCTATATAAGTCAAGAAACAAAAAATAATGAAATGAGATATTATAATTCAATGCAACACATTTAAATCTCATTATTTAACTTTAAATATATATTTAATTTGATTTACCAAAGAAAAATTTGTACAAAAGATGTATATTATTAATATTAATGTTACTTATCACATATATGTCGTTAATTTCTCATATTTGTGTTAGTTACTCATACCGAATCAAAAATACTAATGTAATGGAATAAAAACAGCAAAAATATTTAATTCAAATTACATATCCAATAACAAAAAAAAAGAACATTTATTAAATAAAAAATAACTTATAATTTTATTTATAATCTTGACAGAAAAAGATTTATATACCAACTCTTTCTTTATATTTGATATATTTAATGAAATGAATATAAATTAGAATTAATGTCAAATATTTTTGTTATAGATATTAAAGAAATGAATATAAATTAGAATGCGGATACAAAACCAAACGTTTTTAAAATATTTTTAGTAACATTGTCGGAAAAATTGATGAGGAATTCTAAAATATATGATTTTATTTAAAATTAAGTTTTTTTTTAAACTCAAAACCAGATAATTAAAAAGGAATCTATAATATAAGAAAATTAATGGTTGTGGAAAAGTCAAAAATACTCTTATTTGATTTTTTGCCACCACATTAAAATTGTGGTTTTTGGGTCTTTGCACCAGAAAGTTCTTAATTTTATTATTAAAATAATATAACTCTTATATTTTATCAAACTTACCAAATCTATCTTTATTCTCTAATTTTTTCTCTTTCATCACTTTCTCACTTCTTTCTTTTAAAAAAAAATCTATTATTGATATTTTTTTATATAAGAAAAATGGTATTTATGATCGAAATATTTTTTTAGTCAAAAATGATATACGGAAAAAATTTATTCAAAAAATCTATTATTAATCTAAATATTTTTATATACGAAAATTTAATATTGATCTAAATATTTTTGTAAATGATACCTAAATAAAAATAATATTTGTATATAGAAAAAGTCAATTATTTATGAAAAATGGTATTTATAATCCAAATATTTTTTATTCAAAAATAATATACGGGAAAAAATCTACTATTGGTCTAAAGATTTTTATATACGAAATTTACTATTGATCCAAATATTTTTATAAATGATACCTAAACAAAAATGAAGTTTGTATACGGAAAAAAAATTTATTATTGATATAAATATTTTTATATACGAAAAATGTTATTTATGATCCAAATATTTTTTATTCAAAAATAGAAAAGGCCAAAAAATCAATTTTTTTTTTGTAAGCAAGGAATATATTAATAAGGAGTACTAGGGGTACTCAAGCCCTCTTACAAAAATCGGAAAACCGAAAAGGCGAACGAAATTACACCACAATTGCAACCTAACTTAAGAAGTGCAAAGGATCTTTGCAAAAATCATAAAAGTTGCATTTGCCATACATAATTTCGCCGTGGAAGGACCATTTCCAAATCATCACTTTAATACTCCAAACAAGGTCCGGAACGCTCCAACTATCATTCCCGAAAATGACTTTGTTCCTCGTTCTCCACAACCCCCAACACACCGCTATCCAAACCAAACTCTCCGTACCCTTCCTAACTTTCTTCCTCCTTAAACCTTCATAGACTAAAAGAAAGTTCTCCCAAACTAACGGAAGCAAAACCAAATCCATCTCTAACCACTCCAAAATGAAACCCCACACTTTCCTAGCCACAACACAAGAAAAGAAAAGGTGCGCTATACTTTCTTCACTATCTTTACAAAAATCACAAAAAAGATCGGAAGGAGAAGAGAGAATACCTCTAACAAAAAGAAGATTTTTAGAAGGGAGTCTATCAATCAAAATCCTCCAAGCAAAAGCTTTATATCTAAAAGGAATAAGAGCTTTCCAAGCCAACTTCAACGCCTTCTCTCTTTCCGGACTAAAAATAGAACCAAGACTATTTACCGAAAGATAATCGTAACAAGACCTTACCGAAAAGGTTCCGTCTCCGTTCGGGGTCCACCAAGAATCGTCCTCCCTCCCACGATCCGGCATGCTACTGACTAACAACTCCTTTAACTATTGAAGCCGAAACAAAATATAAGAATTGTTATTAGCGGAAACACCCAAATTACTCCACCTCCACCTACCCTCTTCCCACACACACATACCTTCCACCAAACCATTCTTCAAAACCGAGTGAGAGAATAAATCCGGAAAAACCGATTTCAAACTAAAATCCCCCAACCAATTAACATGCCAAAAAAGAATAGAATTTCCTTTCCCGAGAATAAATTTACATCTCTCGAGAAAATCACCCTCAATGTGCCGCTTCTCCAACCTCATGATGTCTTTCCACCAAAAGGAAGCTAACCTGCAAGAAAAACCAGAATACCCAAGCAAAATATTTACACCACCATATCTAGCCCTTAGCAACTTAATCCGTTGCGCATCACCGCCTTTAGTAATCCTCCATCTCCACTTCATAAGCAAGGAAACATTGAACTCTTCCACTAATTTCAAACCAAACTCTCCAAACCAAACTCTCCGTACCCTTCCTAACTTTCTTCCTCCTTAAACCTTCATAGACTAAAAGAAAGTTCTCCCAAACTAACGGAAGCAAAACCAAATCCATCTCTAACCACTCCAAAATGAAACCCCATACTTTCCTAGCCACAACACAAGAAAAGAAAAGGTGCGCTATACTTTCTTCACTATCTTTACAAAAATCACAAAAAAGATCGGAAGGAGAAGAGAGAATACCTCTAACAAAAAGAAGATTTTAAGAAGGGAGTCTATCAATCAAAACCCTCCAAGCAAAAGCTTTATATCTAAAAGGAATAAAAGCTTTCCAAGCCAACTTCAACGCCTTCTCTCTTTACGGACTAAAAATAGAACCAAGACTATTTACCGAAAGATAATCGTAACAAGACCTTACCGAAAAGATTCTGTCTCCGTTCGGGGTCCACCAAGAATCGTCCTCCCTCCCGCGATCCGGCATGCTACCGACTAACAACTCCTTTAACTCTTGAAGGCGAAACAAAATATAAGAATTGTTATTAGCGGAAACACCCAAATTACTCCACCTCCACCTACCCTCTTCCCACACACCCATACCTTCCACCAAACCATTCTTCAAAATTGAGTGAGAGAATAAATCCGGAAAAACCGATTTCAAACTAAAATCCCCCAACCAATTAACATGCCAAAAAAGAATAGAATTTCCTTTCCCGAGAATAAATTTACATCTCTCGAGAAAATCACCCTCAATGTGCCGCTTCTCCAACCTCATGATGTCTTTCCACCAAAAGGAAGCTAACCTACAAGAAAAACCAGAATACCCAAGCAAAATATTTACACCACCATATCTAGCCCTTAGCAACTTAATCCATTGCGCATCACCGCCTTTAGTAATCCTCCATCTCCACTTCATAAGCAAGGAAACATTGAACTCTTCCACTAATTTCAAACCAAGACCCCCTTTCTCCTTAGGAAGGCAAACCAAACCCCACCTCGCCCAATGAATCTTCTTCCTTTCCTCCACCCCTTTCCACAAAAAGGAATTTTAAATTATAGAGATCTCTTTACAAACTTGAACTGGAGCCCTATAGAATGACATTAAGAAAATATGAAGACTACTTAAAACCGACTTCAATAAGGTGATCCTTCCTCCCAATCTAAGAAATCTGCCACTCCACCCGTTGAGCCTCCTTTTCAACTTAAAGATCAAAGGCTGCCAAAAAGAGATGCGCCTCGGATTACCACCTATCGGTATACCAAGAAAAGAAAAATTGTGATTCTCCGTGTTACAAGCAAGGAAGTTAGCTGCTGCCCCCACAAAATGCACACTAGAATTGATGCCAATCAGACTACTCTTATGAAAATTCACCCCAAGGACGGACACAAGATCGAAAGCTCTAAGAACCGCCTTCAAAGCCCAAATGTGTTGCCAACTTCCATCCCCCACCAATAACGTGTTATCCGCGTACTGGAGAAGCTCCACCTTATAATCACCATTTATATTTATCCCCCTGAAATTATCCACCACACCAGCCCTTCTAACTAGACCCGCCAACCCTTCCGCCACCAGAACAAATAAAAAGGGAGACAAAGGATCGCCTTGTCTTAGGCCTCAGAAAACATTAAATTCCTTTGTCGGGCTACCGTTCACCAAAACGGACATGTGACTTTTAAACGCCAACGCTTCCATCCACTTCATCCATAAATCTCCGAAACCTAACCTCCTCAACATGTATCTAAGAAAATGCCAACTAACTTTATCATACGCCTTTTCGAAATCAACTTTGAAAAGGATACACTCTTTCTTTTCCTTAACAACATAGTCCACTAGCTCATTCGCCACTACGACTCCATCAAGGAGTTGCCTACCCGGCACAAACGCCGTTTAGCAATCTGAAACAATATCATTCAGCACAAGTTTCAACCTAGAAGCAAGCAATTTAGCCAAACACTTGTAGAGACAACCAACCAAACAAATCGGACGGTAATCATCTAGACCCAAAGGATTATCTTTTTTCGGGATAAGGGTCAGGAAAGAAGAGTTAATCGCTTTAGACAATACCGCATACTTGTGGAAGTCATTGAAGAATTTCACAAAATCAAGTATCAAGAACGACCAACACTTTCTTATAAAAAAGAAGTTGAAACCATCCGGCCCTGGACTTTTAGATCCTTCACAACTCCAAACAGCCTCCTTAATCTCTTCCTCCGTAAAGAGTGCCTCCAACCCTTCGGCCTTTGAACCTTCCAATTTCTCGAAATGAATGCCTTCCAAGATCGGTCTATTGTAGTCGCTCTCTTCGAATTTTTCGGAAAAATGACGCCTAACCTCCTCTCTAACCTCCTCTACCTCATTAAGAACTCCCCTCGTCGTTGGTAATGCACCTAAATAGTTCCTCCTTCTTCTCTCCTTCATCACAGAATGGAAAAATTTACTGTTGTCGTCACCTTCGTTATCCCATTTAAGCCTAGATTTCTGTAGAAGAAGATTCTCTTTTATCCTCATGTTAGTCCAGAACCGACTAGTAGCTTCACTCCATCTTTTGACCGCTTCCTCCATATTCTCCAAATTACAATTTTCCAAAAATTCGTCCTCCTTGTTAATTAACTTAGCACCCTCCTTGATATCCAGGTCAATTTTCCTATAAACGTCTAAATTCCACTTCCTAATACTCTCCTTTAAAAGTCTCATTTTCTCCTTCAACACAAAGTCACCTCTCCCATTCACCTTCAAAGACTTCCAAACGGACTCGACAAAAGGGAGAAACGACTTATCATCAAACCACCCATTGTTGAAAACAAACGGCTTAGAGCCCCAATTTTCCTTGTCCACCACTAGCCAAACTGGACAATGATCCGAAATGTCCCTACTAGCGATGAATTGCCCAACCAACCCCCACTCGGATATCAACTCTTCGGATACCAAAAACCTATCAATCCTACTGCAAGAAATTCCATTACCACTATACCATGTAAATCTTTTTCCCTTACAAGGCAAATCCACCAAATCCACCGACTCCACGAAGCTAGCGAAACCACTCAATTCTGCCTTTCTACTGCCACCCGAAACACCCTTCCTTATTTAGACTCGCAACAGCATTAAAGTCGCCGGCTAGAACCCACGCAGCATCCGAGTATTTCGCCCTCAACTTCAGAATTTCGCACCAAAGCGTCTTTTTCAACGGCAAGTTGCACGGAGAATAAATGTTAACAACATAGAAGTAACACCCTTTACAGCACAGCTTTATACCTAGGTAACCATCCCCCTTAAAACTCAAAATTTCCTCAAATAGGGCAGCCTTCCACATAGTAATCAGACCCCCTTTGCTACCTACAGCGCTCAAAAAAGACCAACCTATATCCTCTTTCTGCCACACAGAACCAATCAGCCTACTGTCCACTTCCTCTAGTTTAGATTCTTGAATTAAAAAGATATCAGCCTTCCCCTGCAAGATTATCTTACTGATCCTTCTTCTCTTCAGCAGACTGCCCCCTCCCCTTATATTAAAAGACCCTATTAACATAGTAAACCTTTCTTATTCACCTTCTTGCTAACCATTCTTGCTTTATCTATCTTCTCCATATCTTCCAGCTTCTTACGGTAATCAATGCTATTGTTGTTGCTGACCACACCCATGTTAGAAATGGCATTCCAAGTTTTAGTGCCAATATCAGAATCGACATTATCCCAAAACCTGTTGTTACAATTAATCAAGTCACCATCTGAAATCGGGTCACTGCATAGCACCATCCCTGCTGAGTAATTATCTTCCTCCTCATTAGTTGTGGAAGTCAACAACTGCTCTTGGTTCGCGCTGTCCCCGGCTGCTGCTGCAATCTGCAAAACCGGAAGTCCAGAATGATCGCACAACAGCCGCTTCTTCACCCTCTTTTTCTTAACAGAATGAGGACCAACCAAATCTATTAACGACCTGTTCTTAAGTTTCGTACCGCTGCTGACCTTCTCCAAAATCTTACAAGAAGCTTCCTTCTTAAAGAATGAATCCACTGAACAGCTCACCAAGGAACAAGAAGAAACAGTCACAGCTTGCAATATGCCTTTGTCACTGTCCAATTCCTTAAGACTAGCATTATGCTTCTTGGCCTCCCCAATCGCCTTATCAAAAGAACAAGAAACCTCCTTGGAACGAAAATTCTCTTCCGATTTAGCGATAGACGCTGTAATCGCGCACTCCTTAGAAATCCCGTGTTCAATTCCCTCAACTTCACCGCCCAGAGGAGTCAAGATAGGCTCCTTCATAAAAACTTCCTTTTCCTCTATTCCTTCCACCGAGCCAGAAAAGGAGTTCTCCAAAGAACTATCAGCCCGATCCTCCCCGTGCTTCTGAAACCATTCCTCCTCCGAATCTGTTACTTCTCTAACCGCAGGTTCCAACCTAGAGTTCAGCAGGTTAATTCTAAGGGGGCCTTGCAGATCCTCCATAATTTTGATGGAGTGAGAAACCCCATCTATCCTGACACACAGCTCCTCATTTAGAAATTTCGAGCAATGAGTTCTAACCATAAATCTGGCCACATCAAGATTAACACCCTTCAAAGAATTATCATCAGAACATATATATGTCCCCACCCTTTTGGCTAAGAATTCGAAGAATTCGAAACCCCAAACATGGAAAGGCACCCCAAACACCCTTAACCAAGTGTCCCGTTCATCATCTACGTCCTTTCTACTCCACTTTTTGATCTCAGTGAACCACTGCTTCCACCAACTCTCACCTTCCCTAACCAGAATCTCTATATCTCCCTCTACTACCTCTTCCAAGAGACATAAATTTGCACCCAACGGAGTCACCTTGATAGAGAAATAGCCCTCGGTTTCAAAGCAAGTTTGAATGTTATAAGTCATACCTGGGTTCGCCACCTTCCCAACGTACGCCTTATCGAATCTTGCAACCGTCTCAGGAGACGAAGAAAACTCCAAATTGACATTCGAAGCCTCCGCGCCGTTCTTATCTCCCCTGCCATTAACCACCTCAGCGAAAGATCTGATCCCAACTCCCGAATCCCACATCTTCTTCATGACAAAAGGCAAACCTTTGTTACGCAGATACGGAGGCCTCGTGTTATCTCCTGCAGGCTTCCCACCATCACTAGAAATTCTCTCAAACCGCGGCGGGTTAGCGTGAATCTTCACCCCATCAATGACGATGTTGTCCAATTTAACCGCCAACACCCTAACATTGTCCACATCTTTGAACCTAGCAAAGCCAAACCTCTTCCCCCGCTTGTTCCTCCTTGGAGGAATCACCACCTCGAAGACCTCCTCAACACACCCAAACAAGCTGAACATGTCCTTAGCATTCACTCTGTCTGGAAACTCCGAGAAATAGATAGAAGAACACCTAGATGCCGCCTCCCCTGTAATCTTTCGTCCCCCAAAGGGGAAAACATCCCAACGCGGAGTAAGATGCTTGAAAGCCCTCTTGCCATTTCTCCTCTGCCAATCCATGGAGGCACAAGAAAGCAGAACACCACACAACGAGAAAGACGCGACAACCCAAGACCGTGCGGGATCCCAAAGCCCTAAATCAGAAACAGAACCACCACCACGATAAGGTCCCTAAGCCCTAAAGCCAGGAGTTTAAACAAAAATCAAGGGGATGAACGATTCCTTTCTAGGAGCTCCGAGGAAGACCGCCGGAGAAGAACATTGGTCGCGCCGAGAAAGTTTTTTGTCTAATTAGAGAGAGTTGAAATTTGACATAACTAATGTCACCTTTGATTTGAAGATTTTCAGCTCCTTAATAGTGTAATACTTTCGTTCACATTTATTTCAGGATTATATAAAGAGAGTAGTAGACAGTAGACACACACAGCTCATGAGGAGTAAACATGGTACGTAGTGGAAGTAGCTTTTGGACCATATAATATGAACAAGGCTTGAGGAATGTGATTCCCATAATTGGATCTCATTTGTTTTTTCAAAGTTGTTCAAAAAAAAACAATTATTGATCAATTATTGATCAATTATTGATCTAAATAATTTTATATATGAAAATTTGATATTGATTCAAATATTTTTGTAAATGACACATAAACAAAAATAATATTTGTATATGGAAAAAAAATCTATTATTTACAAATAATGATATTTATGATCCAAATATTTTTATTCCAAAATGGTATACGGGAAAATAATCTACTATTGATCTAAATATTTTTATATACGAAATTTACTATTGATCCAAATAAATTTGGAAATGATACCTAAACAAAAATGAGGTTTGTATACGGGAAAAATATATATTATTAGTCTAAATATTTTTATATACGAGAAATGGTATTTATGATCAAATAATTTTTATCTAAAAATGGTATATGGGAAAAAAATTATTATTGATCTAAATATTTTTTTATACGAAAATTTAATATTGATCCAAATATTTTTGTAAATGATACCTAAATAAAAATAATATTTGTATTATTATTTACGAAAAATGTTACTTATTATCCAAATATTTTTTATTAAAAAATGGTATGCGGGAAAAAATCTACTATCGATGTAAATATCTTTATATACGAAATTTGCTATTGATCCAAATATTTTTGTAAATGATACCTAAACAAAAATGAAGTGTGTATACAGGAAAAAATCTATTATTGACCTAAATATTTTTATATACGAGAAATGGTATTTATGATCAAATATTTTCTATCTAAAAATCGTATACGGGAAAAAATATATAATTGATCTAAATATTTTAATATACGAAAATTTAATATTGATCTAAATATTTTTGTAAATGATACTTAAACAAAAATAATATTTATATACGGAAAAGATCTATTATTTACGAAAAATGGTATTTATGACCCAAATATTTTTTTATTAAGAAATGGTATACGGAAAAAAGTTTATTATTGATCTAAATATTTTTATATACGAAATTTACTATTGATCCAAATATTTTTGTAAATGATACCTAAACAAAAATGAAGTCTGTATACGGGAAAAAAATCTATTATTGATATAAATATTTTTATATACGAGAAATGATATTTATGATTAAATATTTTTAATTCAAAAATGGTAAACGGGAAAAAATCTATTATTGATATAAATATTTTTATATACGAAATAATCAATTATTTATAATTTTTTTCTTTTTTAATATTTTTATTTAAAACAAATGATGTATTCAAATTCGCGTAACCGAACCCGTGCATACACATGGGTTTGTTACTAGTAGGTTAAAAAAGAGAAAATATCAATCCACCCCTAAATCTCTTAGTCATCCTGCAAAATTTCATTTATGTCTTCTGCTTTCGTAGATATACATGTGAAAGTAGTGTGTTTTTGTAGGTGCATCTAGAAGCTTTAAAACATAGTGAAATTTGAAAAGATCCCAAATTAATTGGGGAAATCTCAAATTAATTGGAAAATTATAAATTACTTGGGAAAATCTCAAATTAAATGAAATCTTCCGTAGTTAGATCGGCGAAAGATTTTGAAAATAGATTGTTCCGTAGATGTACTTACGGAACATTCTATTATATTTTCAAATCAACTACATTTCACTCCTAAATTCTAATTTTTATAATAAAAATGGAACATCAAATTAGAGTAAATCACATTGGTGCAATTGAGATTTTTCAATTATTTTGATTTGTTTCATTTTTGTTATAAAAATTGGAGTTTAGGAGTGAAATGTAATTGATTTGTAAATATAACAGAATGTTCCGTAGGTACATTTACAGAACACTCTATTTTCAAAACCTTATGTAGATGTAACTACGAAAGATTTTATTTAATTTGGAATTTTCCCAATTAATTGGGATCTTCTCAATTAATTTGAAATTTTCTCAAGTTTTAATACTTTCGTAGATGCACCTACGGAAAAAACGAAAGATTTTAAAGAAAATTGCTTCTGGAGGTACATCTACGAAAACAAGGGTAATTTTGACAAATCAATATGGGTAAGAGATCTAAGGGGTTGGGTAAGATATTCTCAAAAAAATATAAGGGACATAAATAAAGTCAAAACTTCAAACCTATCTAATTTTAAAATAAAATAAATTTAGTTTGTTTTTATTGAAGTCCAAATCTACATATTCGTATGAATATCGTTACACCAAGTAAAATTAGTAATACTTAAACTTAAATTAGCTAACTAATTTGCACAATGATCCCTTTCTCTATAAATATGAGTGGCCAAAAAAATATAATTTATCATCTGAAAGTTACAGTTATCTCATTCATTCCCTAATTTCTAAGGCACAACAGATGGTTTACTGTAAGCTTTAACTACTAAGATAGAATCGGTTTCCAACCACAAATTAATCCAATTTTGATTGATAGCATACTCCATTGCCAAAATAGCTCCCATAAGCTCGATTATAATGCACTTTCTGGACCCAAATTACAAGCAAAGCTGCCAAGATACTCACTCTTATCACTCCTAAAAATAACCTCATATGTTGCTAGTAAAAGAGTTCCTGCTGAAGCGCCATTTGTGTTTAACTTTGATCCAATCCACCTGAGGAGGACACCAAAAACCTCTCTGACAACAAAAGCTTTAGGCGGATTGAATTTGAACTTTAAAATTTTTAAGCACCACAAACTCATTAATGGATGAACTTGCATAATTGGTGGTATGATTGCCAACAAAAAAAGTTAAAGAGGGGATAAAAGCACACTAAGACCTCAATTGTATGAGATTGCATTGAAATTTGGCTTGATTGCGAGCTTGTTAGATACAGTGAATGGTGTTTATCACTGCAACTTTGATGACCATATTACATTGTTTCGAAACATTGCTGCCCATGACCATCAAACGTCATCCAAACAGCTAATATGAGGGCCTCTCTCCCGCATGTTTCGCAACTGATACCAAACATTCCTAGTATACCTACAGCTGAAGAAAAGTGATGCAAAGTTTCTTGCTCCTTAAGACACAAAGAACAATGATAAGGAAGGTTTATTTCCCTTGTACTAAGCTTGTCATTAGTAGGCAATTTTTCACATATCAATCTCCAAAAGAGCAGAGATTTATAGGGTGGAATAGAAGGACACCAAATCAATTTTCCCCCAACCGATGCCTTGAGTATTGCTGTTGAAATGAGAATATGCATCTTTCACAGTTAGTTGCCCACTATCAGTCCAAGTCTAAACCATTATATCCTCTTTTAAAATGTTAGTGTGAACTTTCGAAGCCATGTAAGTCAAGGTCGGGCACAGAAGAGCTGAACTAGTAGGAATAAACATTGAGTTACCATGAATTATGTCACTTAGCTTAGCTTTTAGATGCAGTTGACTGCCCTCTAGAATTTGTAAAACATCAACTAGTGCCTTACCGCACCAGTCATCTCTCAAAAAACTTATCTCTTCACCATTAACAACTAGCCAGATGGAGTTATTAGACAAAACATTCAAGAACGATTTACTCCATGTCTAAATTAAAGATAAGACATGGTACTAGACCTGCCTGCCATTTTTGAAGACTATGGCTCTTAAAATACTTGCCCATTTGTCAGTGTCAGTTTTGATACACCAACACTGCCATAGATCAGTTGCATTATTAAGAAGCCTAAGGAACCTCAAACCTAGGCCACCATTATTGAAATCTTTACAACAAGTTTTCTATGCCACGGTAACCAACTTCTTTTTTTTTAATATCAGAACTCCAGGTGAAATTTCTACACCATTTAATTTTATGAAGCAAACTGACTGGCTAAGAGTACACCATAATAGATCATGCCTTATATGAAAATTCTGACCAGTTGCATTATCCCTACTATAGATAAGAGACTTGCCTTCCAAGCTGCAATTTTACCTTTGATTTTATCAACCAGAAGTTAAAAGCACTCTACTTTTGGTCTACCCTTGAAATTAGGAACACCCGAGTAAATAAAAGGAAGCTTGTGGAAACTTCTTTTGCAGGTAATCAAGATGACATGGATGTTTTGATGATGACAACTGTAAAGGATGAAATAGATCTTTAGCATGACAAAGATGTAACATGATGACAACTATGAATAATAGAAGAAATACCCAGCATGATAAAGATGCAATCATAAAGAAATTCAACTAATGTACTTAAAGCCGATAAAGATGCAAGCCATGGGTTTGATAAGGATTGACAAAAGTTTCATACATAGATAAAGCCTCAAACATCAAACAAAGTTTCAGACAAAGGCAAACAAACAGACTACATCAAAATCCTCAAAAGAAATCTCAAAGCAAGTGTCAACATGAAAGAATCTATTATACAAGGCTTAGAGAAGTTAATCTCCTAAGCAAATGTTCTTTCTTTATAGAGGTAGATGGCTATAAGTAAACACACACTTAAAACCTTTTTTAAAAATGTTTTTAAAAAGAAAAAACTTTGAGAAGTATATAGATGTTGCATAAAAAAGGATGAGAGCATTCAAAAAATCAAAAAAATATATTTTAACTCAATCTAATCGATTAGAACTAAGTGTTAATCGATTAGATTATCACTTCCTTAAGGAACAAGGCAATTTGGACGCGCTCAGATCCTATGCAACAACTTTATATCAATTCTTTCCTATTTTGGAACTCATAGCTGTTATTTTTAAATGAACTAATCGATTAACTCAATTGATTAGTAACCGTCATTTTTGCGTTAATGATATTTCCTCTTTTAGGGATTTTCAAGCATATAAATAAAGGTCTCATTCCTCGGTTAAAAGCATCCGAAAATCGAATTTTGTATTGACACACACTTTCTCTCTCTCTAAGTTTCACTTTCTCTCACTAGTTCTTATAGCCAAATGCTTTTGTGAGGAAAGATCTTTTGTGTAACACCCTATTTTTTATTAGATTTTATTTAATTAGGATTATTTGATGTTTGATAATTTATTTGTGTGTTTTATTTAATTATTGTCTGAGTGATAATTATTTAATTGTGTGGTAATATGTTATTTAGCTAATTAATAAATGGTAGAATAATGTTAGAATTAGCTATTGGGCTTAGTTGAATTAGAAATGAGAATAGTGGATGGGTTAAGCCCCATGAGATAATGAGAGTTAGAAGAGGATTTTATGACTTAACCTAAATTAGGAAAAGATAGAAAGATAGAAAGAAGAGAAAAGAGGCATAGAGAAGAGAAGAGAAGAGAAGAAAAGAGAAGAGGAAGTAGATTCTTGAAGAGGGTGGATTAAGAGCTAGAGGTAAGGGTTAGAATCCAAATTCTTGTAGAATTTATGATTGGGTAATGTGTTTGTGTATGTGTTATCTTCAATATTTGCAATTTCATGAAAATGTGTAAACCCTAACTTTTGTGCTAATTTCTATGGATTTACATGATTAAACATGATTTTTATGAATGTTATGGTTCAATAATGATTAATACTAGTTGTATTTGATGTTTGGAAGTGATTTGGAGTAGTGGATTATGTATTTTGTAGTTCTAAACGTTACTATTTTTTTCTGTGAAATCGCAGGTCCGCTAAGCGGCCCCATGCTCGCTAAGCGGATGCTGTTTGTTTTTCAAAAATAAAGGGAGCTCGCTAAGCGGACCCAACCCTCTAAGTGAAGTCCAGTTTGTGATTCTCTACTGTCTTTGACCGCTTGAAGCGGGGTTATTGAAATTTCAATTGCATAAGCGCGCTTGAAGGTCGTTGAGCGGACCTTGCTGTATGCAACTTTTCCAAACTTTAAAATGTTGTATCCTTTGAGCCGTAACTCCTTTTTATGCGCCGTTTGAAGCATTAGGAAGATATTGTGATGTTCTATATGATGGTATATAATTGATTTGCACTTGATTGATTAATTATGATGTGGTTATGTGAAATAACATGTAATTGTCTTATGTGCGTTATATTTTGGTATGTGATGAATAACAATTGTTGGAATACTTTGTGGAGATATATTCATGATGTTTGCGATTGGATATATGATGGTTGTCATGCCTTGTTGCAATTGTTATATTGTTGTTTGAATCTTGTACAATTGGCGGATAATTCAATGTGTGAATTATTGAGGTATGTGGTATGTTAAGATTTGTGTGGATAATCTTAATTGCATATGTGTTGAGATAATTGTACATGCATTAATGGTTGGCTTTGAAATATAGGCGATTAAACTTTGGGTTCACGTGTTGGCTTGGATTCTAGAGGTAGAATCGGAAGCGGTGAAACTTTGGGTTCACAAGATAGACATTAATCCTTAAGTAGAAATAGGTGTAGTGGCTTTGATCTTGTCCGGTTGGAAGTGTGGCTTGGATTCTAGATATTTAATTGGAAAGCGGTGAAACATAAACATGGTACCATATGCATTGAGTCACATTTGTTACATTCGAGTCACATTGTGTGCTATGTGATTGCCTTGTATATTTGTTTTGGTGTGATGATTGGTATATGATATATGAATTGCCTAATTGAGAAGTGTGATGAATTGTGAAATGTATGCCTGTTTATGTTGCATTTCCCATTATTATATTTTCTATGATAATTTGAATTCTCACCCTTCTGTTTGAATGTTGCCCTTTGTTGGTAACGTGTAGGTTCAGACAAATAGTTGCTTGTTCGTGGCTAAGTCGAAGAGCTTCGAGTTTCGCAATTTGATTAGGTAGTGAGTCGATGCTCCGGTCATGTAACACTGGGTTAGGATTAGTGGTATTGAACTCATGTTTTATTCGAATTTATATCTTGATACTACCTTACGATTTCAGTTGATGTTTATTGTTGTTGTGAGAGGCCTTAGTGCCAAGTATTTTGGATATGATGTTATGATTCCGTCTTGGATATTATTTGTGATATGATCATGGTATGGGACATGGATCATTATGAAATTCATGAGTATTCGTTATTTCCGCTGTGTATGCATATTCTTAATGAATTATGTTAAGTAAGATGTGTTATTATGATGACCATATGAATTGTATATTTATTGATGTATGTTTGTTGGTTTTTAAAAGCTTTTAGTTTTTGAAAACATCGTTGTGACGCCCCTTGTTTATATACATGTTCACTCTGAATATTTGTTTATTATTATAACTTGAGGTATTATAAAGGGATGTTACAGGTAGCATTGTATAAGTTCTTCGAGAATGTTATTTATGCATCTTAGATGAACACAATCTACTTAGAGATAAAAATATGTGGTTAGAAGCTAAACTCGTTAAAAGCTTTGGTAGGGGATTGTGTGATTAGTTCCTATGTTTATTTAGGTTGAAGATCGTTAATATTGATGAATTTTCCTTAAGGCTCTTAATAAGCCTTGTTTATTTGAAGGTTGAAGATTATCAATATTGATGAACGTACCATTAGGTTCATGGTTAGCCCGTTTAAAACCATAGGTTAGAAGATCATCCTGTTAAAATCTTAAGAGATTATTGGTTATCCTGTTAAACCAAATTGTGCTCAGATATTTCGTGGAGAGAAGCTTAATCACTTCAATCTACAATTGGGAAGGAATCTTGGCCACTTCAGTCTCAACAATTTTTATGGAGACGACACAAACGATCATATCTTCTGTCTTGTATTATCATGGTTGTAGGACACCCACCATTTCCTTATATAAGAGGGTTCATGAGCTTCATCTACTAAAAATTCTCAAGTATATAATGGAAACTATCAAGATCAGTTATTGGGGAGAGGAGTAAGTCATTTATTTTTTACCTAACCTCTATAACTCTTGGTGTTTTTTGTCTTCCCTTAACTCTTTTATTTTCCGCACTTTATTTTTAAATTTCGCAGTTTAGAAATAGAAAAATGTTTTCAAACTTTAATTTTAATCTTGAAAGTGTTCACACCCATGTTTTTTCAAACCACACAACTCACCCTCCCCCCTCTTGTGTGAGAAGTCTCAAGTCCAATAAGTGGTATTAGAGTCTAACTCTTGTTTAAGTACTAATCGTCTCAGAAGGAAGAAGACTTTCAACACAAGATTCTTTTTCAAAACTCTCCACCACCACCCTTTGAAAAATCATTTTTTTCTTTTATACACATGTGTTTTATTTAAAATTAAATCATTTTTCTTTATAAACTTATTCAATGGTCTATTTTACCTTACTCATCAAATAAATGATGAATGAGTGGAAAAACTTCTTTGACCAAAGATAAATTATAAATTTTGTTTTGTAAAAAAGCCAAAGAAATGTAGGATAATTTGGAAAAGGTATATGGAGTTTCTCGAAGTATCAAGCCATAGGATATGAACACATGGGGCAAATAAGTTATTTTCTAAAATGTTTTAATTGTTACTAACATTTATCTTGAGAATTAAGAATTGAAAATTTTTCCAACTCTTAAATCTATAAGATAGAAACCTTCAGGCATTTCAGGAAAAATCAAGAGAGAAGAAAATCACAGAAGTCAATGTAATTAAAAGATTAAACTTGAGGATCATCACTCATATCATATCATGTTCCAATTCTATCAACATCCTCGTGTTCAAAGAAGATAAAGAAGTTTCTTCAACAGTTGAACAAATAAGAGGAAAGATTTTAACCTTAGGGAGAAATATAAAGAATCATTTTCCAACTAATAAATAACACATGCTCAAAGGCACCATACAAGGAAGATAAGAGATATAAAGAAAAATCAAAATAACATATTTACTTGTTTTTGTAGGCAATGCAGTCTAGAACTCTAAAGAAAGATCATTTGAAGAAGAAAGCAAGAGTATATTCTAGAAGTATAGATGTTTTTAAGTCTTTGATCCAAAAAATGAACGACAATGACTGATGTCAACAGTTATGATCAAAGCAACACTATTTGAGAATTTTTCCATAAAATGATCTGGGATGATCAATAAAGTAAATAACTTTGTGACGGACTTATTTGTCTGTTTGTTTACCAACTCACGTATCAAATGATGTGTGGATAAGGATACACTTTTGAAGTGTCCTCCCTAAAGGAATTTTATCAAGGATTCTTTCTTAAAACAAGTAAAATTATTTTAAGGTTGAAATAATTAGTTAATCTGATTAACCCTTAAAAATATTTATTTTTAACTACTTTTATGTTTTGAATAAATATTCTTTTGTTGTGTATTTGAGTAAAGTAACTTACTAGTCACCTCGCCACAATTTGATTTGAGTCACACTTTGCACATGCTTCAAATCACATAATTTTTCAACATTTTTCTTAAGGGCTTGTTTAGGTTGATTCAAATCACACTTTGTACATGATTTGAATCATATGGTATTTGATTTGAATCATGATTTGTACTCGAAATTCTGGTATATCAGAAATCAGATGTCCTATTGTAACACCCCATTTCTACCCAGCAGTTATATGCAAGAATCAGAGTTTCAAAATTTCTCGACAAACGAATGAGGCGTCACATATTCATTTCCAAACAAATCACTTTATCGCATTTAGCAGATACATAACACTTTCTTTAATCAATCAACAAATACTCAGCATATAATACTTTTCAAAACAGAATAACTTCTTTCATTAGAACATGGAGGAATCATAGTTCTCAATCTTTGAGTCAATAACATCTTATTCAGTTAAGATAAAACAATAAACGACAACATCATAACATCATAAATCTTTTCCCCGAGTGCTACGTATCAGAGCGACAACCGACTCGATTAACGACAACTAAATCTTCATACTTGAATACCTGCATGTTACCAATATAAAGGCAACGACGAACAAGAGAAAAGAGTGAGATATCAAATCATATAAGTGAGCGCATGATAACTTGTATATTAGGATCCGGGCATATATAGTCATCACATCGCAAGTATTAATATTGCTATATACTTCATGCTTTCACTAATTCACAAGTCTCACATACTTTACATCTCACAACAAGTCACCACAATTCATATTCACATCAATTATATATAAATCTCATTCATTTAATTTGCAAGCTAATTCACGATACATCACAAGTATAAGTCACACAGACATATTCAGTTAATTGTATTCACAAGTATTGATATCATCATACTATTCACAAAGTCATCAATTCATATCTTCACATACTTCCATCATTTAACAAGTCACAATTTACAATCACGATATAGTTACAAAGCGTCACAACTACGAATCACATAAGACACATGGGACATGACTCATGTATATGCATGTGGTACCAATCGGAGCTTCAGCCCCCGTCACCAATTGCCCGAATATGAGGCATAAGGCATAAGCCTTCGTCACTAATTTGCCAATCCAAGCCGTCACAGAGTATACATATGAAATGTGACTCGACAAACAAGACATACACAACATACTCATCACAATCACACATCATCACTAGGCATACGCCCACGTCACTTATAATTACCAATTATTAGAGGTAATTCAACGTCACAATTAATCATTCATCTTCACTTAGTCACAAGATTATCATCACAAATATATACAACATCACATATTATCAATCATCACAAACATCGTCATATTTCGACACATCACCGCAATTATACAACTTATCATATAAACAAGATAATCACAATTATCATCATGTTCGGCACGTCATCACAAATACACACTTTGTCAGGACTATCACAACTATCGTCTTACTCGACTAAACTAGCGACAACTCACTAGGGTTCATGCCATAAGGCTAATCACACATGATGCACATTAATAAACATATTGGCAATCACAACATTATTCGAAACAAAGGCATTCAAACCGAAATCACCATTTTTCGGTCGGGTCTTAGAGTAATCTCAACATGCTAATTTATCAAGTAAACCGAATCAACTTCCAATTAACATTTAACTAAATTAGATATCATGTTAAGTATCAAAACGACAAAGTCATGTTCGGTATATCACAATAATTCGACTTATTAAGTCAACTCAAATTAGTCTCATAATCCTCTATAAATTAGTCTTCTAATTAACCCACTAATCCACTATTAACTAACCAAAATTAATCACAAAGCATACTTCAATTAATTGCGCAAATTTTGTGTCGCTACCGATTATCTAATTTTCGGTTATATTCTTAATATTCACGACTTTATCAAACCTCGAGTCATATTACCAAGTCCCTAAAACATAACTTAAACCGGTTAATTCGGACACAATTCTATTCTTTACCGGTTATCCAATTCATTCGGTTAAATACTCAAGATATCGTAATTTACCGATAAACCGAATAGTTAATCTAAGTTCACATTTATTCCAATTAAATAGGCTTATTGAAGATTAATTCAACCATTAATTTAATCGACCGATTAATATCACAATTTCGACAAAATAACACCACCACGTTAATATACTAATTAAACTTAGCTACCACGTCAATTTTCATTAAATTCCGGACAACTAATTATACCGCTTAATTCGGCTATTTCGACCGGGCGGAACAGTTTTGCATTCAATTAGTCATATTCTATTGGTTTACTATTTCTACTGTTTCGTCACCCAAAATCCTATTGTTTCTATTATGATGCTCATCTCCTAATCATATACCCATTTCCATTATTATTATTATATCATTATGTATAGATTAACATAACAAGCACATTGTATAATCACATAATCGCATGACACCACACAAAACCACATAAGAAAACAGAAACAAAATAAAGTGCCCTTCAAGCATTTGTAGGTAGTCATGGATCAGCAGATGTATGCCGCCGGTCACAGGGGCTCCACGCAATGTATCAACAAGACAATTTCAATAATAACAGCGAGCGATTTATAAAAATGCACAGCATTTCAACATTATTCCATATCTCAATTTTAAATTTTCGGTAACTTCTTAACACAACACAAGCAAAACCTAACCCCTAATTTCCAGCAACAAATAATCACAAGCAAATGCGATAAATCTACACATCCAATTTCCCCACATACAATTGTTCATGAGCCCTATTATAAGAAGAGAATCTCACCCTTACCTTATCAAATGAAGCAACTCAATGGGTCTCCAATTGCATCTCCAAGCTTGTTCCTCTTGGCCTGCCTCCTTCTCTTCAAACTTTGTTCTCTCCAAAATGACAAACTACACTTCTCATTCTCTAAAACTCTAATTTATCACTTGCAATTGGGCTTAGTCTTTCACTCCCTTTTTATTATTCTTCCCAATTTTAATTTAGGCCCAATAAGATAAATAGCTCCAATTAAATCAAAATATAACTTTTATTAATATTCCAACAATATAATAAATTCTGACTTGTAAATAATATTATTCTTAATATTATTCTTCGACCGTCCGACTAAAATCCGACTTTTAACTTAATGAATTCAAATACGCTTCTTAAAATAACACCGACAATCCAAATTCGACCAATATATCATATTTTCGTTCTAATCTTAATTACTCAGAAAATTCCCAAAACTTCAAATGTTATTCCAATAATATTTCTAATACTCAAAATATCAAAACTCTTGATTAAATATCAATCTGCTATCCCGAACTAATACCGGCTAAATCGTCTTAAAATACGAAAACTTCACTAAACACTCCGAACATCTAGATTAAGCGAATAATCGAATTTCCGGGCGTTACACCTATGACATGCCGAAACATCTGAATCCGAACAAACAATAATGGCAAGTTATAAACATAATCAAACAATACTGAAAAGTAAACAACACACCAGAATTGTTAAACCAATTTGGTGTATAACAACATCAACTCTAAGGGCTACCAAGCCAGGAAGGAAATCCACTATTAGTAGTATCAATTCGAAACTAAACAACCTCCGGTTTAGAACTTCTCACTTAACCCCTATCCAATGCAACTTCTACCTAGAAACCTCCTAGATTTAAGAAACCCCTCTCACTTCCAATCACCGCAATGATATCTCACAATAAAAATCCCAGTTACTAATATTGACGACCCTTTACCTTAATCTTCAATTACAAGAAATACTAGATTAAGAACCTCTTGATCAAGAATACTTGATCTTGCTTAAAAGCTTCGATCAAGAACAATACTCACTCTTGCTTCACTGCTTCGAGGATAACAATAATAGAGACTTACAACTCCATAATACAGTCCAACTCACAAACCGAGTAGATCACAAACAACCAACCCTCATAGAGAGTGGTACAAATGACAAAGCCCTAGTATTTCTACATCTTGAACCCGTGCCTTTTCTAGGTTATAATGCTTCTATTTATAACCTTTTCCCAACTAGATTTGGGCTTCAAAATCACAACATATCAGCTGCTACAAATCTGCAGAAGATTTTGCATAAAAATAGATCTTCAATCAAATCTTCCTAAGTTATCTCCATAATTAGAAAGTGAATATTTTTGATTTTGACTTGATTTTTCTAGACCTATCAACCCACGCCACATAAGATTGCCTAATATTCCCAGAATATTCTGCATCTCTTAAACCTTGAATGATCCGACAGCCCAGCCCAACCAGTCATGATGTCGAACCACTTATGTATAGGACATCTTGTCTGACATGTTGCTCTAGATGATGAAACATTCCATCTCAACATGTTTATTCAAAAAATTGAACTTCTTGCTCAACCCATTCTTCTTGGCAAGTTAACATATCCTATTTAACACAATGTTGCTATATTGTTTTACTAAAATTAATGCCAATCCTAAAACATAGTGAACTAACAATCTCCCCCTTTGGAAAATTTTGGCTAAAACAAATAAGCACAATGATACAATTCAGAATTACAAAAGAGGAACTACAAACATCAGTAGAACATCTTGTTTGACATCTTATTTATCGCATTCTGAATGAGCTCCATTGCAGCACAAAACTCCACCTCATCAACAAAAAGCATTTGGTGCACATGAGGGGAATAACCAAAGGTCCAAACTCTTCCTCTTTATACAACAAATCCTCTTTTATCTTTATGCGAACCAATACATTAGGGTCAAGCATCCTTTTTACTTTAAGATTATGTTTGGTTCACAACCCCAAAAACATTCCTTACTGGCTGAAGTAGCTCCCCCTTAATTTAGAAACCTTCCTCGCATGGAATATAAGAGACCACATAAATGGCAGTCAAGCACCAACCTGCAGTCTCTAGAGGGAAACTTAGGGGAACAGACCCCAATTTCGGGTAACTCAGAACACAAGACATAATTATGTTCATAACTCATATCACAAGATACAAGAAGAAATGAGATCCAACATCTTATCCAATATCTTTGTGAAACTAGAAATAGAAGAAACAAGAAAGGATCCAGACTGATCTGAACAGGATTTACTAATCTGAACAGGATTTACTAGATTATATCATTTCCCCCTCTTTGAATCCAAAAATTGACAAAGGTACCCATCACACCCCCAAACCCAGACTATACTCACCTATGCCCGAACAAACGCCATACATACATTTTACAAAACAAGTTGCAAGAATAAAGGTAACAACTTTTTTAAATAGCCCAGTAGTTCTCTTGGGAAATAACGATCTTAGTTAATGAGACTGTTCTTTTGTTTTTCAACATCCTGAATGATATTTTACTCACACTGGTGAACGCAAGTTCCAACTAATGCGCATGCAAAACATGTTTTATGCTTCCTTCTGACGTGTACTAGTATGCTCTGTCCATAATATTCCCTTAACAATACTCAACTCTCATGCTTAAAAGCTTGAAGAGTGATAACAAAACTCAACTCATTGCCTAAATGCTTCTGACTGAGAACAACAATGTCTACCAAAAGTATCAAAAGATACAGGGACGGCGTACACCTCAAGTTACATGAGAGACTCTCAAAACCCTTAAACCCTAAATCCTAATTTACAAACTATGAAAGATAAAAAAATGCAAGATACTAGGACTAGGGTTGTCTATATATAGTCTTCAGAAGTCTTTAGGCTTTGAATTCTTTATTCATAAATGCTTGATCCACACGCTTGTAGATGTACCAATCTTATAACAAATTCTCCTTAAATCTTGCAACAAATCTTCAAATCTTCAATCTTCCATATATAAATATTAATTCTATTGGAGATTTGATTTTATTGTTCGAGATAAAATCATCTTGACCTGCAAAATATATTGAGATATATCTGGAATAAATCTCACAGGATCCAACTAAATCTATCAAAATTTAAACAGCTCTGCACTAATGTTCGGGGTCATGATGTTATGTCATCTGTTAGAACATCTGTCATTTCAAAGAAGCCAAAACACTCTGTTGTACCGAAATAATTCTGCTTGAAGTCTAATTCTGCTGTATCATTTAGGATGTTATGACATTATGTCTGACATCTTTACCAAAGGCATGTTTTAGCAAAATTAATGCGAACCACCCTCAAAGCTTATGGAGATAACACATTGGAACATGCATGATTTTGAAGGACCTAAACTTCTCCAATTTCCCCTTATCTAGAACAACATATTGCTACAATAATGGATCTTTGGTCGGGGCCTCCCTTTTTACTTGCAATACCACGAGTTGGGAATCTATCTATAGTTTGGTGTTTTAGGCTCCCATTGTGATTGCCAATGTGAGGTCGACGATGACAACTTCATACTCGACTTGATTATTGGTGGTGGCGAACTCATAACGCAAGGATACCATAATCAACATTCAACTTTGTTCTCCAAAATGAGATTGACCCTAGTTCCTCGATTGTTAGATGACGCGTCTATGAACACGACCTAGATGTAGGCTAACTATCATGTGCATGGATCCATTTCTATAATGAAATTTGCAAACATTTGAATTTTCAAAGCTTTCTTGCTTCAAATGAGATGTTAAATTTAGGAAATTCAATTGACCATTTTGTCAGCTATCCAGCCAAATCAGGGCAGTGAAAGACTTTCTTCCAGGGTAAATCTAATTGGCTACGATGGTGTGTGTGTGTCAGAAAGTAACGTCTCAGCTTCTCGGAAATGGTCATCAATGCCAATGCCGCCTTTTTTATATTTTGAGAGCGTACATCTGGTCTGAACAGAGCCTTAGAGATAAAGTAGATCATGCTCTAAATTGAATGCGACTCTCGCACGAGGAAGACGCTAACTGCTTCATCAGAAACAATAAAGTGAAGGAATAAGGTCTCCCTAGTGGAGGGCCGAGACAACGCTAGTGAAGTTGACAAGGGCATTTTCAAGGATTCAAATGTTTTCTCGCATTCTGGGGGTACATTCGAAGTGTGCTCTCCTTTTCAACAATTTGTAGAATGGTAGAGCATGTTGGGATGACTTTGAGATGAACCTGTTAAGGGTCGTTAGCATTCCATTCAGTCTCATAACCTCAATTTTTGTAGTTGGTGCCACCATTTGGATAAATGCTTCACATTTATCTGGGTTTTCCTCTGTGTCTATCTTTGTGAAATAAAAACCTAAAGAAATTTTATCTTTGATTCCAAAGGTACACTTCTCTGAATTAAGCCTTATATTGTACTATTAGACAACACACAAGAGAGAAACTCGTCGTGCAGTTCTTCTTTGCTAGACTCAGTGATCATATCATCCATATACACCTCTAACATTTCACCTATTTCTTATATGAACACCTTATTCATCATCCTCTAGTACGCTGCCCATGCATTTTTAAGCCAAAAGGCATCACATTGTAATGGTAGTTGGCTTGTTCGATCATGAATGTTGTTTTCTACCTATCCGGCTCATACATGGGAATCTGGTTGTATCTGAAATACGCGTTCATGAATGACAATAACTTACATCCAACTGAAGTGTCTGCCAGCTAGTCTATGTTTGGAAGGAGGTATGAGTCTTTAAGGCATGCTTAGTTGAGATTTATACACATGCTCCACTTCATCGAAGCCTTATTTACCAACATGATATTGAAGATCCATTCAATATATTTGACTTTGAAGATAAAGTTGGCTTCGCATAACACCTAAACAATTTTCATGGTTGCTTCAGCCTTGTCACATGATTGTCGTTTCATACACTAGGACACATACATGGCACTAGGATCAATAATTAACTAATGTGATGCTACACTTGGATCTATGCATGACATCTCGTAGGGAGAAATTACAAAGAGGTCGACATTGGTCTTTAGGAACTCAACGGGTCATTTCTTTACCATGACTGGAAAATCAACACCTATTCAAACAGATGGAGTCAATTAATCAACAAGATGGTCGAACTCTCTATCCTGGATCATTCTTAAGGTATTCATCTTTCCCTGGGTTGATATGCTTAACTTGTATTCCTGCAGGCTTGTGTCCTCCTACACATCAAGATTGACAACATTGGCTACATCATTGATTCCCCCTCTCATTTCCCTAGGGACTACGACGAACACTAGGAAGTTCTTTAGCATTGCCTCATTTATAAGATGAGCTCCACGCAAATTGACTTTAACGAGGATTGACACACCTACATCATTATGGTACTTTATTCTAAAATGGATTAAAGAGGCTACAACGTCTAGTGTTGCTAGGAATGATTTTCCAGGAATGCTATAATAGACGCTTTCATAGCGAACCACGAAGAAAACCACGTTTACAGTCCCTCTGTCCATCCCTTTGCCGAAAGAAACTGATAGATCTATTGTTCCACATGGTAGATTTATGGAGTCGCTGAATGCAAGAAGAGTATTGCATCACATGGCTTTAGATCTTGCATGCGTAATCCTAACTTTTAGAAGATTTCAAGATACATGAGGTCGCAAAAGTTTCGGTCATTAATGAAGATCCGCGCCATCAATTGATTGGCTATGCTGACAATTATTATTAGTGAAAATGTTGCGTTAGGAATTTCGTCCACCTTCTTGTGGTCTTAAAATCATAATATCGGTTTATCTTTCACCTGCTACTTGATCTGCATGCTACTCTATGAGGGGGGCTCTTTATCACCAAATTGCCTTTGATTAACCAAATCAACGACGACAATCAAGGATGATCCAACGTTAGAAGGACAAAGTACTTTGAGAAGTAGTATTAGGGAATAATTTCTTTATCTTATTATGGGCGTAACAACAAACATGACTTAAATTAGATGAATCTAATTGTGAAAATTTGCAGGAATCAAGAGTTCATTTCTATTGAGAGTGCCATAATTTCTTTAAAGAACCAAAATTATTTGGTGAATGGTGAAATATATCAAACATATTTAAATAAACTTTTAATATAATATAGATAAGAATAATTTGCAAAATTAATACTCTAACCCGAGAAAAAAAATGTAAAAGTGAAAATAATTTAATATCGCACATTTTCCTTATAAAAAAGTTGATTGAGACGTTTTAGATTTAGATTAGAGATCTGTCTTCACTTATTTCTTTTATTATCTTACATCATTTATGAGAATTTAATTGATTTACTAAAGTAGAAGAAAGGGAGAAAAAAATAGAAAGAAGAATGTAAGAAGACAAGGTTCATCCAGATCGGTAGTAGTGTGTAACAGTTGTTCCAGTTGCATAACACTCTTTCAACTTCACTCCAAAATTTGTGTCTCTTCAACAAATAAACATAGTTGTTACCCCCTCACATTCCCATTTCCAATTTCCACCATGCCCACAACACAAACCTTCGTTTTTCCGCTCCTCTTTCTTTTTCTGATCCTTTCTCCGTTTTGCTGTGGCGGAGACGCTACGAAACAGGAGCTATGGTGCGTGGCCAAAAACAACGCGGAGGATGCCGCTTTACAGTCGGCACTGGACTGGGCCTGCGGTGCCGGTGGAGCAGATTGCCGCCCAATCCAGAACGGAGGACCGTGCTACGATGTTAACAGTGTGCAGAATACGGCGTCGTTTGCTTTCAATGATTATTTTCTCAAGAACGGTTTGACTGATGATAGCTGCAATTTCAGTAACAATGCTGCTGTTACTTCCATTGACCCTAGTCAGTCATTTTTATCTCTCTATAAATTAATCTTGTTTTGTTTTTGATTTGGGGATTTCTGAAATGCATGCAATGTGACTGTTTTGGATGAATAAAAATTCTGTCTTTGAGGGTTTTTGGAAGATTTTTTGTTTGTTTTGTTGTGCAGAATTTTTACTCTCTTCTGGGTTTTTGATTTTCAGGTCATGATAAATGCAAGTTCCCATCTGGGTAAGTGTTTTATAATTAGGGTTTTCTTAAGTTAATTTAGTTAATCTTTTAATAATGCTGTAAAATTGATTTTGAAGGGGTTTTGTTTGAGTGAGTTGATCTATGATTGAAACTATTTTAGATGGAAATTGATCTAGAGTGATGAATGTATCTCTGTATCCGCGGTGAGTTTAGCAGAATCACTCTCGTGAGCTAATGAAATTTTGCAAAAGCTCCAATTTGGAGTTTCGACAAAATCACAATGTCACATTTGAGTATATTGAATTGTGTTGATTGGTTTTTATTGACTTAAGCTGATACACTTTTTACTAAACATGTTGTGAATTAAGCTGAAATTTTCAGTTTTAATATAATGGAACTTCGAGGTTTGGATCATAGTCTATGGAGATTGTTGATTGTGAAGGTTTAACTGGAGTCTCATTTTTTGGAAATGCAGTTTGGCGGCAATCAATGGAAGTTCTTCTGGATCAAAATCATCACCGTCTGCTGGATTGGGACCTAGCGGAAATGTGAGTGGATGCAGTAAAGCTTCTTGGAGGTGGTGGTTTTGGCTATCAGCCATCACTAATTTGCTACTCATGGTTTCACTTTATGCATAATAAAAGGAGGTGAAAGTAGGCACTGATTTGATGAAGGAATGACAAGAGAAAAAAAAAAGCTTTCCTTGTTTTTGTTCAGGCTGCACAGGTTAGAAATTTTAGGAATATTAAATTGGGTGTTACTATCAATGTAGAACAGAAGTGATGAATATATTGCTTCTGTTTTGAATATGTATCTTTGCTGGTATGTTTGAAATTAAAGTAGACCAATTTGAAAGAGATTTGGGCTTGGATACATTTATAATTTTCGTCAAATTTGTAGCTTTGTTGGTCTGTTTTCACGTAAGCGGTTTTATATCTGTTATTTCCATAGCAAAAGATAAACTAAAGTCGAGCGTTTTGATATAAGCTACAAGTTGTTTTTAGAAGTATTGCCTTCTCAGGGAATGCTACAAGTTGTTTTTAGAAGTATTGCTGCTTCTCAGTGAATTTACTATAGTAGTTTACAAGATATCCATATTTACGGTCTTGTAGCGTTTAGAAGTATAAGCTACTATAGTAAATTTACAAGAATGATCTGATCTGTTTTTAGATATGTCACGGACTCAATTTACTATAGTAGCTTACAAGATATCCACATTTACGGTCTTTGACAATATCAATAATATTTTCAATAAATGAATGCAAGACATTTCATCAAGGTGAAAAGAGTTGTGATACACACTTTATTAGGCGTCTGGTTAGATAGACGCGCACTCTTTAATTTTACATGATGACTTTGATTGTGAAATCATAGTACACATATCTTGATGTAATCATTCAACATAGTCAAAGAAAGATGATGACCACTTAGTTGAACATTGAACATGATCATCTTAGGTAGAGTAATCATTCTTTGGTGCACCTTTTATTTTTATTTTTCTATAGGTCGACATATTGGTGTTGTTTCTAGGTAAGCTATTTGACGCATCTTCTCATTCATATGTATCTACATTATGTAACCGACACTATAAAATCAGGCCTGAGGTACATGCGTCTCTCTTAAGCTATGTTTGGATTGATGGATTATAACGTGTCGCTTAAAGCTATGTTTGGATTGATGGATTATAACGCAGCGTGTCTCTTAAGCTATGTTTGTATTGATGGATTATAACGTGTCTCTTAAAGCTATGTTTGGATTGATGGATTATAACGCAGCGTGTCTCTTAAGCTATGTTTGGATTGATGGATTATAACGTGTCTCTTAAAGTTATGTTTGGATTGATAGATTATAATGCAGCGGAGTGGAACATGATGGAATGAAGTGGAGCGGAATGATATTGAGATTCCATTCCATTGTTTGTGTATATTTTATAGTTTGACGGAGTGGAATAGAATAGTTTAGTTCATTCCATTGCATGCACCCCAAATTGGGTGGAATGAAAATTGAAGAATATGATGGAATAGGATGGAATAGATTCCATCATATTCCATTCCACTCCATATACTCCCTCTGGTCCCATTTATAAGAAAAGATTCTCTTTTTAGATACATTAAATAAATAATGTATCTGGACAACATATTGTCCAGATACATTATTTATTCAATGTATCTGAAAAGGGAATATTTTCTTATAAATAGGACCGGAGGTAGTATTATTTATAAATCCAAACAATAGAATCTAATTAAATTCTACTCCATTCCATTCCATCACATTCCATTATGATATAGAGAATATTTATGTTATGTTGGGGTATATAATACGATTAGATTGCATAGTTTGGATTAGGGGTGTAAGATTAAACCGATAATTTAAATAAAAGGAAAAAACCGATTCTTTTTGGTTGGATTCCAAAATCAAACCGAATCAATAAAAATTGATATGGTTTGATTCGGTTTTAGTTTTTAAGAACTGTCAAATCGATGAACTGAACCAATGACTATAATTATGCTCTAAATATTTTATCCCATTCGTCACTAATCCTGAATTTTGTATCGGTTCAACCATTATCCATCTTTGTTTATGTTTACTTTTTTTCAGCAAAACATGCATCTAGTTACAAACTTCAAAACATAAAAAGTAAAAATCATAAATTACAAAAACTTGCTTTCATCGAACTATTACTCTCGATGTCCGCCACCACTGTTGCTCTCTCTACCGTCATTTTAATATGTTATGATCTCTTTCTTCGTGTTCAAATTCTCATTGTAAATTTTCCGTTTTTTAAACCTTTTTTTCTTCTTTCTTCAACAAAATTCTTTCTAATCTTGTTACAAAATAGTTTTGATGTGTGTTTGAGGTGTGAAACATGTTAATTTATGTGTATTACATTTTGTTGTTGTTATTGTTGTGTTTTATTTGTTAAACTTGAAATCTCTTCCAAATCTTCTAATGTCAAGTGCCAACTTTTATATTTCATAGTGAACTTATTTCATGATGCAATGGAAATCATGTCACTTTTTCTTTCGTATGAATTTAGAAAAACTTGTAACTTGTTTGACAAATATATGGTGAAATAAATTACATTAAATGAATTATTTTAAAAAATAATAGCATAAAATACACTGAAAAATACGATATGAATTATTTTAAAAAACAATAGCATAAATACACTGAAAAAATACCATAGTGGAGAATAGACTGATGAATGTAATGCTTGAAAAAAAATTGTAAATTGTTCAACCAAACTGAACCAAACCAATTAGATTGGTTCAATTCCATTTTTGAAAAATACTAAAAACCAAACCAAACCAAATCGATAGAGATATCATCGATTCAAATATTTTTTTGACCAAAAACCGGTCCAAACCAAACTGATTACACCCCTAGTTTGGATGTATATTTTTAGAAATACACAGACCTAAATTGTCCAATCCAAACATATTAAATATCCTGATGAAACAAAAAATATTTTCAAGGATTAAATATGCTCATGGTCCCTATAAATTTATATCCCTTTATTTTTAGTTTGTCAACAAATTTTTTCTAAAAAATCATCCCTAAAATTTGTCATCCACACTTTTGGTTCTTTCAGTTAACTTTTGTTAATAGAGAATAGTGCGACACGACGATTGTCATCTTTTTGCCTATTTGGACGTTAAATGGGAATTTATGATACCAACATGTAATCAATTTTTCAACATGGATTTAGGAATTCTTATATGGCAATATAAACCTAACCTATCTTCTTCATCGTAACCTAACCCATCTTCTTCATGGCAACTTCACTCGCAACTAGTTGTAACCTAGAAATTCCACATTCAAGTATTTATTATTGTTCACCCAAAAATACTCAATTCGAAATTTTATTATCCCACTTCATCTAGAAATCCTTCGTTCGAAGTCTTCTTTTTCTTTTCCCAAAAATCCATAATGGTATATCCCTTTTGTTCGTTCCTCTTTGTTTACGTCTAGAAATCATTCATGTCAACTTCATCTAAAACCAAACACATGAAATCATCAATGATGTCCGCGTCTTCTATTGAATTTTTTCCAGTAGACTATTTGGTTGTTGTGACAGTATGATGTCATACCTGTGAAAGAAAGAACCTAATAAAGGGAATTTTTTTTGGAGGTGACCCTTTTGACAAACATGAAATAATCTGATTACATTTGCTTTAAATTTTTATTAAAAGTTATGTGATATGCATAACAACAATATGTTTTGGATGATAGAATTAAGACACATGTGACCTTTTTATCTAGCATGAAGGCACATGACATGGTGTGCGTATCAAAGAAGAAAATTATGTTGTAAATGATGAAGATTTGAGAATATATAGAAGAAAGAAGATGAAAGCAAGAATATAGTATGCTTGCATTAGATGATGTAAGGGAATTATTTGAAGAATCCAAGAAGAAGAACAAAAAATTGCAAAAGAAACTAAAATCCGAGAGGATTGTCAGAAAATCAAATTGTTTTGTATTATATTATTATAGTTGTTGAACCCCTATTTCATAGAAAATATAATTGTTAAATCCATGTTTGATTATTAAATCTAGTTGAAATATACTATTATGTTGAATAGTTTATATATTGAAAAAGATTATTAAGTTATTTATGTATTAAGTTAAAATTTAGTTGAACATTTGCACATTCTGCTTGAACATTTGCATATTGATGACCATTTGCACATTGATGACCATTTGATCATCTTTGTGAGGCATAATTCCAGCTCGATGTGAAAAGGTGACATCGAGTGTGAGGCTCGACCAAGGCTCAAAGGGTGAATCCACAACATGCCTAACCTAGAGTGCATACCTTTTTTTGGATGGATCTTAACTCGTCTCCTCTAGAAAAATCTCTAGTGATAATGTTGAGCGTATGGCGATGTGGATCGCTCCCATTCCTTTTTTCTGGCTCCTCCTCTATTCTTGGTAGAGGACTTTTAACCCCACTGGCACAAAAGAGGGTGATCTTGCCCTATAGTTGTTTGACGTGCCATTAACGCAATTTCTCAAGTTTCCTTCTCGGATGAGGTACTCCATCTTTATGTCTTTCACCTTCTTTTTGGTGTTTATTTCCTTAACTTTGATGAAACACTCATTCCTCATCATGATATTCTTATAATGACTTAAAACTTCCCTAGATTACAATGAGCAAGCTTGTGGTGGAAATCTTGGGGTGTTTACTTGAAGAAAACTGTTGGGTAAACTCTATGGAGAGGTCTTGGTTGGTCACAAAAAACTTTGGAAGGTTCATATACCAATGAAGGGCCACCTTCATCAATGTTCCATAAAGGATTTTTCATTTTAAAGTTTTATGAATTAATGGCGGTAACATGCTCTTGCATGTCACTCTTTTCATTGAATGTCATTTATGAGGGTGGCTTAAAGTTATATGGAATCAGGGCGTTTTAGATATTGATAGAGAGAAGTTTAGAATCCAACACCTCTATGTTTTTAAATTCATTGTCATGTCACTGTTGTTGGATGTTCAGAACATTAACTTATAGAGTTTGATTGCCTTCTCGCGTTCTAGACATCCTAAAGCCACTCGATCCTTGTCTCACAGTTTAATATCAATTGTTGTTTGGAAGAGGTACTCCGATGATAGGTCACCATTAGATTTTGCTGTGTCGTAGATCTCAACGGTGATGATCATTTATGGTGGAATAAGATTGGAATATCTACCAAATCTCCTCATTGCGATGTATGGGTTGATTGCAGCCTTCTCTCAATTTTGGTAGAGATTTAACTTTGGATCGAGGATGGTCTACTTGTGGAATTTCACATGAATTAGGAGTCAATTTCCATAGATGACACCACCGTTCTGTTGTAGAACCATAATTGGTGTGTCATGATATTGAAGGATCTTGAATCAGTGGTGCTGATCTCCAATATGGTGGTGCCGGTAGACCTACAAGGGTAGAACTCCAACACCCAAGTCAATTCAGAACTCAAGATGAGTGTAGTAAAAGTGGATATTAGAAACGTATACCTTGAACATCACGTGTGCTGGCTTTTATACATTAGATTGTTTGGACTAGACTTACATCGTGTTAGGTTTCGCCGGTCTTGACCAACTTTGAATGAAAATTTTAATCTAGCTTTCCATATATCAAACCTATCACCATTGTGAAGGTGCATTTGGAAAAGTCCTCTTGTTAAAAATAGTTTTGGAAGTCATCCTTCTCCTAAGAAATAAGTCCTTAAACAAGAGTTAGTTTATAATACCAATTGTTGAACATGTGACTCCATACATAAGGGGAAGGGGGGGGGGGGGGGGGGGTGAATTGTGGGAGTTTGAAAAACTATGGTTTAAAACAAAATTATTTTGTAAATCAGTGTATGAAAACATTTTCATAAAAATGTTTGAATATGAAGCAGAAAGAAAATAAGCAAAAAGTAAAAAAGTTTAGGGAAGAGAGAAAATACTAGAGATTTACAGAGGTTCGATCTTAATAAAGTGACCTGCTCTTCTACCCCAATAACTAATCTTGAGAGTATCTAATATTAATTGAGAGCTTTTAGAAGGTTAAGCCCACGAACCCTCTTACACAAGAAAATTGAAATTTCAGGTTTATTTCTAACTAAACAGCGAACAACAGAACGAAGCGGTTAGTATTCATTCAAAATAATGAACAAAGATTTGAGCGGTTAGTCTCTAAGCCAAACAAAGATTTTTTACGAAATTAACTCAAACCAAGTTGGATTTTTGAACTGGCTATCCTTCAAACTGAACCAAGGTTTTACACTAGGTTGACAACGAATTAAATTGAAATTTTATACCAGGATGATCTTGAATCGAATAAAATTTTATACATGGATGAGCTAATATCCCATGTGAAGATTTTTCTCTATTTATTCTTCATGAACCAAAAATGGGAGCTTTTCTTCAAGTGGTGCAACTAACAAACCAAACAGAGACTTACATTAATCCCACCAAATGAGTTTTTAACAGGTTTACCTCCAAACCTAAACAATTACATCCTAAGGAAGTATATTTCACTCACAAGGAAAAGGAACCCATGATGAATTTACAATAATAACCCTTTCAAAACAACTTTCTCACTAAACTCAAGAACGTTTCTCAACGCGCTATGGCTAAAGAAAAAAAAATACTTTAGAGATAGATTGAGATAGAGGTATGTGAGTTATCTCAAATTTACTAGATGATAATAAATAAAAAGTATAACCTCTATTTATACGCAAAAGGATGTTTCAAAAAGGAAACAATCCATGAGTAAAATTAACTCACCTGATAGATTAAGTCCTAAGTCTAATCGATTAGGTACTACAAATAATC
This sequence comes from Vicia villosa, assembly GCF_029867415.1. Lineage (NCBI taxonomy): Eukaryota > Viridiplantae > Streptophyta > Magnoliopsida > Fabales > Fabaceae > Vicia > Vicia villosa. Next base: position 497,373 of record NW_026705260.1, read on the forward strand.
TATTATTGCTGCAAAAAATGGAAGGTTTGGATAGAGAGCTGTTACCTTTCAATAAGAGACTGTCACAATCGATTATATGTTTATTTAACCCTTGCCTAATCGATTAGGCAGTTCAAAAACTTCCCTAATGAATCTGACAATTCCTAATTCATCTCGCGAGACTCCAAAAACATTTTAGGTGTCTTTATATGAAAAATATAGGGTTTCAAAAATAGTTTTTGTGTGTGTGTGTGATTTTTCCATGCTACTTCTAAAAATGCCCCCGTGTATTTACAAAACACTTATCACTTAATTAGACATGAATAGACGGGCTTTCACACTTCCTTTCTTTCACACCCTAAAGCTTCAATTCTTGTCACCAGATATTCCATTCACATAAGAACATCACTTGAATCTTCTTGTGGATGAGGCTTGAGATATCTTCCAGTCAACACCATCATCATAAGAAATCACAGGCGATCATAAAACCCTAGTTCTTTAGCTTAATTTAGGGGAATAACTTGATCAACGCTCTTTTGTATTTCTGACTACTTAAACTAGCTTTAAAACTTGCTTGTCTTCATGCATTAATGTCTTCACAAAATATTTAAAGGATGTCACATCATCAGGTATTGTCATCATCAAAACCATGATGCTACCAGGGCATTGCACATCTTGCTTATCTATAAGCTTTAATCACTTTATACTTGCAAGCAAATAGTTCCACAGATTCTCCGAAGATCAACCAGTCCTTGACCAAGAATATTGATGTTGTGACACGGGGCAAGGGGTAAGGACGGAAGTAGCAAGGAAGAGGAGGCACATAAAGGGAAGCGCCAAGACAGTGTATCCATCACAAGAGGCTCCTTGCATGCAAATGCCCCATCCAAAGGGAAGATGAAGAAGGAGACTGCAGAACTAATGACTATTAATAAGAAACTCGTAAAATACATCAATCAAGGGCCCAAAAAGGCCGATGTTTGGATTCTGCGCTAGTGAAAAGGTCAGGGGAATCACGAATTAAGTATTTTTGTTGGTCATAACAATCACAATTGGTCACTTTGATGTTTCTCGAATACTAACTGACGATTGAAGCTCTTGAGACACGATGTATTCATAAATATTGAAGAAGACGGGCCAAAAGGAAAAAAGTTATGGCTTTATGAGGGATCCGATATGCAAGCCTTCAGTACCACAATAACCCGATCTTGGGGAAACATCAAGTTGATGATTACCATGAGGGGAAAGGGAGAGATGTTAGAACATTCGACTCACGGTTCCAAATGGTTCCCTTTAAAAGCGTCTAAAATTGTATCCTCGACAGACCCTTCGCAACAATCTTTGATGTTGTAGCATCCCCAGTTCACCTCAAGTCAAAGTTTCACAACTTCTATTGTGAACTAGTCACGGTAAATGCCGATCTTACTGAAGCAAAGAGAATCTAGCAAGCCTTGCAACAAGACCAGAAAGAAAGAGAGTGCAAATCCATGGAGATTAACATAACCTCCCTGACTGACCAATTAAGCTATATGCATATTCCCATCCACCAAGTAAGGTAGGTCACTTCATCCAAACACTCTAGTCTTCAAAGATCATCATGAAGAAGTAGATGAAAAAACATCTAGAGTACAAAGTACATTTGGCGCAAGTTCCTAATGACGATAACATCACATCGCAAATTTTCACTTCCACCGAGTAAAAACCAACAAAAAAAAGGAAAGCACGACAAAACCCTCATCCTTCAGAGCAGGGGAAAGGGCTTGGGAGGAAAACTGTTCTTGGTTGTTCAGAGGGCCCAATAACTACGACTCAAAAGGTAAAACAATCCACTAAGTCAAGCAAAGACAAGTGCCTTCTCCTAACCAAGAAAACAAATAATCTTAACATAAAGATCAATCAAACAGATTCTCACATCCCACGATGATAAACGAGCAAACTATTATAAAGGGAGAATGCACCATTTTTCAGGTAATCCCAACTGAAATTCTATTCACCTCATCTTACTCTCATACTAACTTGAGAATTGAAGTGTTAACATTACAGGTTTGCTCCTCCACCATACTGAAAACTCGATTCAATCGTTCCAACCCTTATTCATTGTTCACCGGTCAACTCTAATTCTCGCGCAAAACAATATATATTAATTAAATTATAATTAATTTGAAGAAGGGTGGTTGAAGAAATTATATTTGCAATTTAAAGAATTTAGTATTCATATTGTAACGTATTTAAATTTCAGAAGTTAAGATTAATGAGAAAAAATAAAATGGACTATTCCGACTTGTTTAAGTAATATAAATATTCTCGCTTTTAATCAAGGTCGGCCCTAGGTCTGGGCAAGCAGGCCCATAACCCAGAGTCTAAAAAAAAAAGGGGTCTAAAAAATTTAAATGTGGGTTTTTGTGAATTATAATGCAAAATCATTATATATATTTTATTTTGAAATGCTACGCGTGCGGTCTTCATGGTGCAGCGGAAATGAGCGTTTGTATCATATTTGATGTTGTGGAATCGAGCCTTACTGGCAGCTTTAATGTTTTTAATTAGTTATTTTGATAAAATGACAAAACTACATGGTACAATGATTGAACCTAGGCACTGTAACTTAAAAATTTGGGTTAATACCTATTTTCACCCCTGCCATATGGGGTCGGTGTGAAAAATCCCCCTGCCAAAAAAAATTGCAATAATTGCCTCAACAAATTTTAAGAGTTTCAGTTTATACCTTTAGCAGGCCACGTCATCAAAAAGTATGATGGGACATATTTTTTTAACTTTTTAATGAATTGTTTTTCCACCTCATATAGTAATCCAATATAATGACCTTAATACCCTTAGTTCCTATATCCACAAAAACCCAGAATTTTTTGTACCCTAACCCATACTTTAGTTCTTGAATCTTCTTCTTTCCATTTCTCTGAAGCTTGTGTTTTTTCATCACCAACATAAACCCACAGAATCTCTTCCGAAAATTCTTTAAACTAACTACACAATACTATTTCAAACTATAAAATAATCAATTTGCAGGAAACTAAACTTCTTCAGTATCACTTCTTTCCATGTTACAGTAAAGAAACAAAGTTTATCTCCAACAATTAGCATTACAAACCAACTTCAAATTTCATAATTTCTCTTATGCACACATAACTAATTTTTAACCCATTTAATATTACATACATAAACCAATTTGTCACAACAAATTACATATGAAATTGAAGCAGAAAAAAAGATTCTGTAGTTGCTGTTGTTGTTTCAGATCGCATTCATACCATCGACGGAACAACCAAACTCGCCGACACGAAACGCTAGATCCACCGCCACACAACCGCCCTGACCACCTCCATCATCACCGCTGCTGATACGCCATGGATCATACGCCGTACTCCCTCCGTTGATGCTCCACAACTGCCGTCGCAGCCCACAAGCGATTCGCCACTTCGACGAACCCACCGGACACATCCGATGTCACCATGCTCTCCACGTAACAACGCATCAGCCGCCAATCTCCGAGTCGAGCCACGCAGCTTCCATCGGCCGGCCACCTACGAGCGAAGCTTTCCTATCCGGTAACAATTCATGACTTTTGGCTTACCTTTTATTGATGTTTGGTTTGGGTATTTTTGAGTGGAGACTGCACTAAGGTTATGCTTGTTGATTTGAGTGGAGAAAAAAATGCAAGCTTCAGAGAAATGGTAAGAAGAAGATTCAAGAACGAAAGTATGGGTTAGGACACAAAAAATTCTGGGTTTTTGTGGATAAATGAACTAAGGGTATTAAGGTCATTATATTGGGTGAATATATGAGGTGGAAAAACAATTCATTAAAAAGTTAAAAAAAAATCTGTCACATCAGATTTTTTGATAATGTGGCCTACTAAAGGTACAAACTGAAACTTTTAAAATTTGTTGAGGCAATTATTGTAAATTTTTTGGCAGAGATTTTTCAAACCGACCCCATATGACAGATTGACAGGGGTGAAAATATGTATTAATCCTACAAATTTTCATATATTAACAACTGAATTTAAATTTTTTCATATATTAACAACTGAATTAAATATTTTCATTGTTAACTGAAATTTTTTATTATATATAAATCTTAATTTTATTAAGCTTTCTAATTTTATTTCTATAATATTAATTTTATTATTTTATATTATTAGTGATTTGCTCTTGTTTTATAAAAAAAATATATTGTTAAATTATATTTTATAATAATATATTTAAAAAATTGGATATTAATATTATTTTTAATTAATTCTTATGAAAATATGGATAGCAAATAAAATTTATAAGTTTAAAACAATTTGATTTAAGTTAGTCTAACCTAACTCAATCTTTATAAGATTTTATAAAATTTTAATTAATTCAACTTTTTTTATACTATTACATCAATTGCAAAAAAATTTGACGGTTTACCAAAGTGTCACAAAACAACTAAAAAAATTCTCTACAATTTCCACTCTCCTAATACCGAGAAAAGAAAAAAATGGTAGACAAAGTTAATTTAAATTATTAATGTTTTTTTTATAAAAAGATAAATTATTAAATTTATTTTATGATAATATATTAAAAAATTAACAATATTAGTATCATGCATAATTAAATCTTTTGATTAATTTTTTATTTTTAAGTGTCCATTGTTGTTATTTGTGTTGGGTCTCTAAAAAGGAAAACCCGTCATGCAACTTATTAAAAAGATTAACGTTACAAACATAAACATAAAGTAACATAAAAAAGAAACCAATTTTTATTCATAAATAAAACTTGAAAAACCATTCCAAGAAAATGCTCAAACTTAAAAGATAGGAGACATGATTTTCCCTGGTCTACTTTTCTTTCCTTTAAAAGATAATTTTGTTCCTTATCAACCAGAAACTCACCACCACTAACCAAATAATTTCTCACCCTACCAATTTTCTTGTGCATTAATTTTTCATAAAGCTATACTACTAGAGAGTTTTATGTTGATCAATTTGCCTTTTCAGCAGCCCTGTAGGACAAGCTATTCTAAGTTATAGGATTAGGATTAGGAGTAGAAATATGATTTAAAGGAAAGTGAACATAAATACTAGTAATTACGTATTACTTAGGCAAGTTTAATTGTAGAAGCTAGAAGCAGTATCCATTTTCAAAATGCTAACTAACATTAACTAGCCTATTCAGAAAGTTAATTACAAGTAACTTGTTACATGTCTAGAACCGTCCTTCGAAATTTTATGAAGTCCAAGTCACGAAAATAAAACTTATACTACTATACTACTGCCTTTAAATTTCCTATGTAGTTACTATCTATATACTATGCTAGTATATAGCTTTCAGCCCTTGACATTTTTGTCCCTTTCTTATACACCATAATTTATTTTTCTTTACTGCTATTTAATTAGTAAATTATGTGTACCGTACGGTATACTCCCCTTCAACATACATGCATATATTTATTAATTTATTTTTAAATTTGTCTGTTATGAACAACCCTCTACTGTATGATAGTTTTATTGTTGCGGTTGATTCTATTAGAATTTTATCATTTAATTAATAGACATTAAAAAAGAATTATTTTCAAGAAATGAAAGCTTTTGAAGAAAAATAAAACGAATTTAAGAACTTGTTGGGAAACAAAGAGGTAAAACGTCAGCAAAGGGGTCTATATAGAGAAACACAATCCATATGGCCTTTTGATTAGGATGGCAAATGGGCATGTTCGCTCCGCAAAAAATCGAACAAATATGGCAAAACATATATACTTAAAGGTACGAGTCTAAAATTTTGGTAAGCCCCGCACTAAAAGTGAGGGCGAGTACTGCACACCTTTAAGATCTAAAATTACAAAAATTCATGTAAATGCATATGATTATAAAAAAGGGAGCAGGCGGAGCGGACACATTAGATGCTGCATGCTTAAATCTTTAGTCTGTCCTCACACTAAAGTGCGGGCGAAACAAACATGTCCAACGGGCGGAGTTTGTTTTGCCACCCCCACCATTGATCATTACAAGATCAGACTAGTGACAAAGTGATATCCTCAGACATATGACTTTGATTATGAAGAGACATTTTCTCTGGTGACAAAGATGAATAATATTCAGGTATTATTATCTCTTGCTATCCATTCTCGTCAAGACTTAGTCAATTTGATGTAAAAAATATTTTCTTACATGGAGGCTTTGAGGAGAAGGTGTATATGTAGATTCCATCAGGCTTTGATCTTATTGGTGGAAACAATAGCGTGTGCCAATTGAAAAAGACCTTATATGTGTTAAGCAATCACCTCAGGTCTCGTTTGAAAGATTCACAAATGTCATAGTGTGCTTGAACAATAAACAAAGTAAAGAAGATCACACTTTGTTCTTCAAACATTCACTAAGAAAAAAACTAATTGTAATTCTTTTTTATGTTGGTGTATATATTGTTATGTTTGATGATTTGATTGCGAGACAACTTCTCTAACAAAAGTTATCAAGAGAGTTTGAGATGAAAGACCTTTGACAACTCAAATATTTCCTTGGAATTGAGCTAGCCTACTTAAAACAAGATATTTTTATCTCTCTAAGAAAATATGCTTGATCTTATGCACGAAATAGGAAAACTTGGATGCAAACTAGCAAATGTTATTTCCTTGGAATTGAGCTAGCCTACTTAAAACAAGATATTTTTATCTCTCTAAGAAAATATGCTTGATCTTATGCACGAAATAGGAAAACTTGGATGCAAACTAGCAAATGTTACATTGAGCAAAACTTTAGGATAAGCCTCAAGGAGAGAAGTATCAAAATTGACAAGAGTCTGTATGAGAGATTAGTGAAAAAGTTTATTTAGTTAGTATATATATTAGGTCAAAGTTGGCTTATGCAGTGGTCAGCCAATTTATGCATGATCTAAGGGAGAGTGCAAATTGTAGAGCTTGTTCAACAATATCTCAAAGCCACTTCAAAGAGATGACTCTTTGTTTAAAAGAGGGGGAAATCTAATTATTAGAGTCTTTACTGAGGCTAATTATGCAAGTTTAATGAGTGATAGAAGAACTATTTAAGACTACTATCCACTCTTGTGAGGGAACCTGATTAGGAGTATGAAACAAATGGTAATTGCTTGTTCAATTGTAGAAGTTAGAGTTATGGTACTAGAAATTTGTGAAGTATTGTAGATGAAACAAGTGTTGGAAGATTTGAAGATATATTGTCAACGTCCTATAAAGTTGTTTTGCAATAATAAATCAGTTATCATCGGTATTGTACATAATCATGTTTAGTATGACAAGACAAAACACTTTGAAATTGACCAATATTTCATCAAAAAAAAAAAATTAGATAATGGATTGATAACTACAACCTACAAATTACATTTCAACTAGTATGTGTTATCTAATGATTTATCAACATAACGTTTCAACTAACTTACTTGCAAATTTGAAATAATTGATATTCATTCATCAACTTGAAAAAAAAATAGTATAAATTATATATTAAATATATATAGTAATTTGTAGGATTAGAGGGACATTAACACAATTTATTAAATTTATTTTTTCTTTCTATTTAAACAGAATTATTTTTCAATAATTTATCATAACCTTATTTTATATCATAGAAATTTTTGAATTATATATTTGAGAAACACTTAAAATTAATTAAAAAAAAATTGAATTAGAGTTCTGAAACTTTGAAGTATGATTCCCCATGAACCGACATGTTATAACTTCTTGTTTTCACCAGTTATCAAATGAATTTTGCTATTCTCAACATTCACCTAACAGTGAGAAATATAATCCACAAGTTATATATATGGTTCAGTATAACAATTTTTAAACAAATTTTATGAATCACAAGATGCATGAAAGAAATTTAACAAGGAATAAGGAATGGAGAAATAACTGAATTGCTAGATTTTCTAAGTTTTATTCATATTATATAAGATAACAACTTTGTGCTAATATTATCCATGGAATAATACCTTAACAAAAAATAAGAATATTCAAGAAAACATTGCTCAGTTGTTGTTAGGAGAAACAGAAGAAGGCCTATTAGAAGAAACTCCATGACCCTCTTCTCCATCTTGAACTGTATCAAGAATGCAGAAACCTGGTAATCCATCAGAAACAAACCTGCTTCCAAAGATTGAAGCTTGATGATGAACTTGTTGTGATCTCTGATGAACCTCTGAAGAAGAATCCATAGGAATTTCATTCCAAGATCGAACTGACTGCGAAAAATTCGACTCAAGTGTCTCGTTTGGAGTGTAATCTGAACCTTGTCCTAGAAATGGATTTGAGTTTACCATGAACCCTACTTTCTGTATATAATCATTAGTTGTTTCATTGCTCCAATTCCCATGATACTGGTTATTATCAAAAAGTGTTTGGTCATGGTTTTGGTTTTGGTTTTCACATGGCTGTTGTGATTGCCAAGGAATGAAACCATTGTGATCTTGGAAGGAATGAAGAGAGAGTCCAAGGTTTTCAGAAGGGTAGTTTTGAAAATTGATAGATGAAGAATTAGAAGAGGTAGTTGGAAAGAAAGGTATAGGATCAGTAATTTCAACGTTATGTGGAGAAATGAAACCTGAACTAGGGTTACCTTGATCTTCACTCAATTGACTTAACAGATGAAAATTGTAAGCATTTGATGATTCTCCCATAACCATGTCAGTTGAGAGTGCAGCTACATTCTGTTCTTCCTCTTGAGGGTTTAGGGTTTGAGTTTCGCCGGTCGGTTGCCACGAAGAAAGCTCGGCGAGCTTGTCAATGGAAGGTTTTGCTTTTCTGATGAGCCAGTCCACTGCTCTACTTGGTCTGTCATAGCCAAGACGATCTTGAACATCGTAGAATTCAATGGCAGTGTGTGCTGAGAGACGAACCCTGCGATCGCGAGGTCCTTTCGATGTGTAAACCTTGCTGTGACGATCTTTCTTACCGGAGGATCGAACTATGTGTCCTCCTCCAACTTGAACTATCTCTCCTCCGGTGTTCCTCATCTTTATTTCTCTTTGCTTTCAATGAAAAGTTGTTTCTATTTTGGTGGGGCTGGATATTTATTGATAATGAATAAACACTAGATGAGAGAGTTGAGATCTCCTTTAACTTAACTGTAAAATTTAAGAAAGGTGTAACTTATTTTAGGACAACAAAATCCTTACCAAAAAAGTTTAAGACGTGGTTTTAAATCGCGGGCACAAGTTTTTTGATGCGTTAGCCTCTACGATTACATTAAATTGCATTAAGTCAAAATTAGAGTATGATATAAAACCACGTATGTAAATGCATTATACACCACGTCAAACAATTTTGTTTACATTTATTAAAAATCAAAATTTTAGAGGTTCAAAACTCAAGTAGTTTTTTTTCATCTTTATATATGTTTTTCAACTTTGTATTTAAACACCCCCTCAATCAAAATTTAATTTAGAGAGCAAGTGCATGCCGCAATAATGGTAATAACGGTAACTACTAGCATATTTGGATTGACTTTTGGAAGATTCGTAATCAATTTTAGAGATGTAGAATTGATTCTGAGTGATTTTGAGATGTTTGTTTTATTAAAAGTATAATTGATTCTGCCTCCAGAAATGATTCTACTTGAAGCTAGAATTTGTAGCTTCTACCTCCAGAATTGATTCTGTGTGATTTTTACACTAAAATTTATTATTCAACTCTCCTTTACTTAAATGTATCCAAACATGAATCAATTTTGTTAAACTCAATTATGTTAAAATCAATTTTATCAAACTCAATTCTGTTAGAATAAATTTTATTCACCGCCAATCCAAACATGAATCAATTTTGTAAAACTATTCTTTGAGTGATCTCATTTTAAAATATATTATTGAAGATAAAAGTAAGTGAATGTGATAGCTCAATTGATAAATGTTAGTTTAGTTAAATGAATATAACGATTAATTTGTGATATATATATATATATATATATATATATATATATATATATATATATATATATATATATATATATATATATATATATATATATATATATATAAGTGAATGTGATAGCTCAATTGATAAATGTTAGTTTAGTTAAATGAATATAACGATTAATTTGTGATATATATATATATATATATATATATATATATATATATATATATATATATATATATATATATATATTTACTTTCGATCAACCACTCTAGAGAAGCTACAGTCCTTTTAGAATTATCTCAACACTTAAGAACTGTCCTGCATATAAGTACAGAGGACCCAAACTCCAGATACATTGGACGGCTCTCAGCAATTCACGCTAAACAAATAGCAGTTTGTTATTTCTTCTCCAATATACATATAGGGAGCTTATTAACTCAGGTACTCAGTTTCAATTTCAAATTCAATTCACTATTCTCCCGCATATACTGATTTGAGCATTAGAGTGTTAACCTTGCAGGTCAACCCCTCTCCGCCACATCGGAAGCTCAGATTCGTTGTTATCTCCTATCATCACTCATTTTCTGGTTGCAGTACGGAACAGTGAAACAGTCCGTGGGAAACGACTTTTGATTCCCGCATTTTCCACGATCTCATGTTTACTCTTCGATTTGTTAGTTGAAACCTTTTCAGGTCATCGAATTAAGAGCTTTCAAAATCGAACATGAAGATTCATCGTGTTCGATCCAATCAAATAGCATATCCACTTTGATTTCTTAAATTTCCAACTCTGATCCCTACACCTCTTGGTAATGGCTGGATCCAAAGCTACTCGCTTCGTCGCAACACGAAAAGTCATTGTCGCAGCTCAAGTAGTAATTAACCACCCACCTCCACATTCTCCACAAGGCATTATGAATTTAGGAGCAAAGGTTTCGTTGCATCCAGATCTTTTTGAGGTTCCTCAGATAGCTACATCTGTCCAAGTGCCTCCGATTGGACCTTCGATTGCGAGTGAACCTTATGTTGCAAGGAACCGACGAATTATTGAGCAACATATACAACATCGTTCGACAGTAGAATTCACAAGCAATAGAGAAAATGTTACTTCATCTTAAAGAAAGCTTGAACAATGTGCCTCCACGAGGAAACACTGTTCAAAAGGCTATATCAAATAGAACTCAAACCACCATTCTTGAGCTGACCACACCAAAGAAGGACGAAGCTTTGAAGTCAAAGAATCATTAGAGGAGTAAGAAGCACCACACTCCTCTCCAAAGTCTTGAAGGAAATCGAGGTAGCCACGCTCCTCCCCTAGATCAGGCAGAAAACCAGTTATTAAAGAATCATCAGAAGCCTCATATGTGAGCCCGAATTCTAGATAGCAGGATAATGAAGTCCATGAAGAAACCTCCCAAGTTGACCGAATATAACAGAAATGAAGATCCAGACGAGCATGTACAACTCGTCAACAATCACTTGAATTACTTCAGTGTTTGCGAAGCCTCCAAATACAAATTGTTCACTCTACCTCTTGTTAGGCCAACCAGGTTATTGTTCGAGGGTCTTCCAGATGGGAAGTATTTAATCCTGAACAGATTTGTGTGAATGTCTCACGACTCACTTTATCGCCTAGAAATTTAGGCAGCCTGTGAAGCTAGTTACTTTGAGCGGGATCGTTCAAGGGAAGAAGGAGAGACTACAATTTGGCATCGACCTATTTACACTAGTATCCATGGAAGTATAGGGAGTGGAAGAAGGCCTCGAGTATTGGATCTTCGAAAACGGCCTTTTGCGAGATCATCGCTTCCGATTGAAGCTTTGGAGGAAAGGAACATGGACCACACAGGAAATATTGAGCATGATTCAGTCTTACATGATTCTAGAAGAAAAGCTTAATACACGGTCTGACAACCTCGCTTCCGCTGACACTAACCTAGCCGCCCAACAGAAAAGGAGTCTCATCGTCGAGAGGATGAGTCTAATCGAGGAATGTAGAGTCGATACGATAAATACACCCTAATGAATGTATCACTGGGAAAGATCTATCAAGATTGTCCTAGCACAAAGTTCCAGAAGGGAGGAATCAGAGCTCCATTTCCCATCCAAGAATTGTCTAAAGCAGACAAGACGAAGTACTTCCGCTTCTATAAGAGACATGACCACAACACCGACGAGCGTATCCAACTAAAGGATTCAAATGAAGAGTTGATCAAGAGAGACCAACTGTTTGAGTACGTGAAAGAGGGAAAAAGAAATGGGGGAGTTGCCCAAAGCTAAATCTCCCTCGAAAGCAAAGGGAAACACCAATATAATGTTGTCATCACCGTAGGAGCACCACGAGCAAACCTCCCCTCTAAGAGAATCATGAAGAGAAAGATCGCTGAGATGTTGGTCGTCCATAAAAGGATGAAATGGATGTTGTTCGTGTGTGTGTGTGTGTGTGTATATATATATATATATATATATATATATATATATATATATATATATATATATATAATTAATTAATAGTTTTCAATTTATTTTTGAGTTTAATGGATATGCACTGACAGTGTAAAATAGTTTTACACTGTCATCCAATAGAAAACAAGCAATCTGCCATGTCATTAAAGCTTTTTTAAAATAAAAGTGTTGTGTAATTGGATACATGAGTGTGATTGGTTGACAGTGTAAAACTATTTTACACTGTCAGTGCATCACCCCTTTTCTCTTTATTTTTTCTCTAAAGGTTTATGCAATGGATGTTGTTCTTTTGTTAAATTTAAGTATTAGTGGTTAAATTTTACATCAAATATAGATGATGAAATGTTATATTTATAAACGAGATGAGATGATTTATGATGTATTAAAGTTTTGAAAGAATACGCGTCAAAATCTTTAGAATTCTAAACGTTTTTGCTATCAACATTAGTATGCATCAAGGCTACTTTTGCATGATGGTCCAAAACACGCATGCGATTGTAATCTTTCAGATTCCTTTTATCCAAAAACAACAGCACTCGCAAAGACACATGAATACATATACATACAAACAAAATATAAAAGTGTTTGTTCATATGACATATATCTTTATCGGTTATTCTTCTACAATTCTACACAAAGTAAAGCGACAGAGTTATAACAAATAAGTTATTAGATTTATGATATCTTCTTTCTACGTGTGAATTCGAGATTTTGAACATGAGCGTACATCGGTACATGTATTTCAAAATGAAACAGATTCATTGTATTATTAAAGGCCAGTAATAAGTTAAGTGGGTGATAACAAAAACTATCAAAAGAAAACATTGAACTATGACTTAATTTACTTTGAGAGGTGAAGAGATATCACATGGGTGTGGTTGGACATAGCGAGGGAAAAAAAGTTATATACTGCTATCATGTTTGTTTACTTACACCATTAGTAGCTTTAGCAAGAATGTGTGATTTCTTCTAATCCAATGTTAAATTTATATTTATTACCATTTTTTACCTTTAACTTAACTTTATCTTCCAAAGAAGGCGAATCCTTAAGATTTGAACAAACTTTCAACCAATTTGTCTAATAGGTAGTGTCTATAAAATTATCACTAAGTTCCTGTCTAAGAGCATCTTCAATGAGGGAGGAGAACTTATTTAAATTGCCTGAGCTATTTGTGAGATCAAATTGCCACATTGCATTTAAGTAACATTTAAGCAATCTAAACTAATTTTACTCCAATGGTGATTTTAATAAGCAATTTATAAGTGGTTCAATCAATTTATATTTGACCCCACAAATTATCAAAATTAATATTATTTAATGATAAGCAACCCACTTTTTGGATTGCTTCATGATGCAACTTACACAAATATTTAAGCAACGGGAACGTCACGTGTATCAACTCCAATGGTAAAAATGCTAAGTTTCGGAACTTATAAATCCTAGTGTACATAAAGCAACTCTCATTAGAGATACTCTAACAGGTTAAAGAAGGTCTTCAGGAAGCTTATATCCCGCAATTAAACTATTTATTTTGAGAATAGGAACATGTTAAATGGTGTTTTGTTCGTGAACGAATTGATAGAGTAAGCTAAGGTTAAAAAAAGATACGTTCTTATTCGAATTTGATTTGGAAAAAGCCTTTGACTCAGTTTCTTGGGAGTATATGTTTTATCTTCTCAGATATAACATAATGCCATTGTAGAGCATTGTAGAAGATGAAACTGAATTGGCGGAAAAGAAAAGTATTGTAATTGAATTTGATTTTCACTGTATGTACAAGAAGCCATAGAGGTCATATATATATTGGACCTAAACAAGCTCAGGCCCATAGTAAAGTAACCTAGTAGAATAAGCCCAATGGAATATAACTGTCATAATAGCCCCCCATAAGCTAGGAGTATATGCAATGTAAGCCTAGCTTAGAAATATTATCCAAAAAAGGAAATGTATCTAACGGTTTTGTAAAAACGTCAGCGAGCTGTTGAGTAGAAGTCACAGGAAGGAGATGAAATAGGCGCTGTTGTAGCTTCTCGAACTAGGTGACAATCGAGGTCTATGTGCTTCGTTCGTCTGTGAAAGGAGGAGTTATTGGCAATGTGTATAGCTGAGGCATTATCGCAATACAAATTGGCAGGCGTTTGAAAGGGAATGTTGATGTCATTGAGGAGGTTGGTAATCCATTGAATTTCGCAAACAGTTGTTTCCATGACATAATATTATGCTTCTGTTGAGCTGCGAGAGACGGTCGGTTGTTTCTTTGACTTCCAAGAAATGATAGAAGGTCCTTGAAAAATGCAATAGCCAGTAATGGACTTGCGAGTATCAAGGCAAATGGCCCAGTCAGAATCTGAGAATGCTTTGAGTTGTAGAGGTTGTTTGCTTGGGAGGAACAATCCTTGAGCAGGTGCAGACTTGAGATAACATAGGACATGTAAGGCAGCTTTATAGTGAATGTCAGTTGGAGATTGCATATGTTGACTTAATTGTTGTACAACATAAGCAATGTCTGGGCGAGTGTTGAGGAGATAAATTAATTGACCAACGAGTCTTCTGAATTTTGTGGGGTCAGTCATGATGCTTCCTTTGTTCGCAGACAGCCGTGTGTCACAGGCCATTGGTGTATTTGCTGGTTTGCAGGCAATGAGACCTGTTATGGAAGTAAGTCAAGAGTGTATTTTCTCTGGTTGATGTTGATTCCATTGCGGCTCCTTGCAATTTCAAGCCTCGGGAAATACTTTAATGGCCCGAGATCCTTCAGATGAAAATGTTGATCCAATAGTTGTTTTGTTTAAGTAATGATTTGAAGATTATTTCCTGCAATTAGCAAGTCATCAACATAATCCAGAATTAGAGTAAAAGATTTTGCAGAATTGTGTATAAATAATGAGTGGTCACAACAGCATTGTCTGAAGTTATTAGTGAGTAGGACTTGTGAGATCTTTTCAAACCACTGTCTGCTAGATTGTTTTAAACCATAGAGGGATTTGAGAAGTCTACAAACTTGATTTGAGGCAGAAGCATGCATGCCATTGGGTAAGGCCATGTATACTTCTTCATCCAAGTCACCATGTAAAAAAGCATTGTGAACATCCAATTGAAATAAGAAAAAATTAAAAGATGCAGCAAGGGTAAGTATGATCCTTATAGTGGTTAATTTTGCAACAGGTGAAAAGTGTTAAAGAAATCTATACCTTCGATTTGTTTGAAACCTTGTGCAACAAGTCTGGCCTTATGCCTTTCTAAATTACCATCAGAATTATATTTGGTTTTAAAAACCCATTTACAGCCTATAGTTTTCTTACCTGGAGGAAGAGTAGTGATGATCCAAGTTTTGTTCAAAGTGAGAGCTTTAATCTCATTGTTCAGGACTTGAATCCAATGAGAGTGAGCACTGACCTCTTTGTATGTCAAGGGATCAGAGGAGTAGTGATGGCGGCAATATAAGCATGATGTGCAGATGAAATGGTATTGTATGAAATGTAATTTGAGATTTCATATATGGGTGAGGATTTAGCAACATGGCATATGAAATCTTTTAAATATGCAGGAGTGGATTTAATCCTAGTAGAATGTCTAATATCAGTGTCATGATTATGCAGTTCATGATGTTCATTGGAACTGTCAATGTCTTGCTGTTAAGTAAGGTTGGTGGGATCCTGATTTTCAGTACAGGTGTTATGATCATTATTACTGGGAGCAGATTTATTGGACACGGGGGATTATTCATTAGGAGTCATGGTTGTAGGATCAGTTTGTTGTGTAGGGATAGGTAATGTTGTAGATGAGGAGGGGTTGGATTCTATGTCAAATAAGAAAGGAATAATGGAACTGTCAGTGTGGTAATTGTGGTCACTGGCAGTGTGAATAGGAGGTGTGTAGGAAAATTGATCTTCATAGAATATAGAGTTTCTAGATGTAAACAAAGACCTTATTTTAAGGTCAAAAAGTAAATATCCCATAATACCCAATGTGAAACCTAAGAAAATACATCGAGCTGCCCTAGGATCAGGCTTATCCCTATTTCTTGTAAGAGTGGATGCATAAGCTAAACACCAAAATTTTTTAAGATTTTCAAATGAAGGAGGTGTGTTAAATAACAATTCATATGGTGTTTTGTTTTGAATGGTGTGACTGCATATTCTGTTTATAAGATATGTGGCATGGCATAGGCCAAAGAACCAAAAGGGTTTGGGCAGTTTTGAATGAAAGAGCAAAGATCTAGTGACTTGTAATAAGTGTCTATGTTTTCTCTCAACTAGAGAATTCTATTGAGGTGTTTCAACACAGCTTCTCTGATGCAAAATGCCTAGAGATGCATAATGAGATGGCATGAGAAATTCAGGTCCATTGTCAGACTTTATGACTTTAATTATGCATGAAAACTGTGTTTTACAAAATGTTATGAAGTTTTGAACAAGCTGTCTAGTTTCAGATTTATTATGCATGAGGAATGTCCATGTATACCTAGAATAGTCATCAACTATAGTTAAGAAATATTTGAAGCCATCTAGAGAAGGTACAACAATGGGGCCCCAAATATCCATATGTATTAACTCAAAACATTTAGTAGTGCTAGTGTTACTTGTAGGAAAAGCAAGTTTGCATTGTTTAGATAGATGGCAAGTATGACATGGAGAATGTTTCTTAATGGTAATAACAGGAAAAGATTTTGACATTTGAGATAACACTTCATGGGATGGGTGTCCCAATCTATGATGCCAGAGAGAAAGTTTATTATTGGTGTCTGAAATTACATTATTACAAGTGCTATGTGTTCTAATATCAGAAAGAGGTGTCCTATATAGAATGTAAAGGTTGTTAAGAGGAGTGACTTGGCCAATCTTCTGCTTGGTAGATACATCCTGTATGTAACAGGAATTGTGTAAGAACGTTACACTGTAAGCAGAATTTTGGCATAGTTTTGAAATGGAAATAAGGCTAAACTTGAAATTAGGTATGTAGAACACATGTTGTAAACTAAGAGAACGAGTAAGTTGCATAGTGCCAGAGAAATAAGCAGTCAACTGAGTGCCATTAGGTAAATTAATGAGAACATGATTAATGGATTGAATTTCAGAAAAGCAAGTAATATGAGGGCAAACATGATGAGATGCTCATGAGTCTAAAATCCATATAGAAGGACTAGAGAGGGTACTACCTGTATGATTCATACCTGATATTGCAGCTTTTTCCTCCTTAGGAGTATCTTTCCTTGATTGCTGAAGGAGCTGCAACAGATGCTGATAGTCCTCCTTAGAGATAGTTGGTAATGCCTCAGTTGTAGCTTGTGGTTTCTGTTCAGTCTTGTCTTTGGGATTCTTGTTGCGATATCTTGGTCGGAACCCATGTTTGAAATAACACGTCTCAATAGTGTGATTTGTTTTGCTGCAATTAGTGCACACCATGGAAGATTTGCATGATCCGCGTCCTTTGCCTTTGTTAGCTTAAAGAATGTTCGAATTGGACGTAGTTGGAATTTGTTGTTGAGCAATTAAAGAATACACATGACTAATGGGTGGAAGGGGATCAAGGAGCAAGATTTGTGTGCAAATACTTTGGTAGTTATCGTTTAAGCCCTTTAAGAAACAAGTTACATATTCCATTTGTTTGAAGTTACGGACTGCCTTGGATAAGCCACAAGAACAAAGGGTAGGGCAAGAACAAGATGGAGTCAAACGCAAATCTTCTAACTCATCCCACAAAATTATCAAATCAGTAAAGTAATTCGATAAAGATCGTTCACCTTGTTTTATTGAGTGAATTTCCCAAAGTAAATCAGAGAACCTAAAGTGATTGCCTTTGGTGAATCTTTCGCGGAGGTCCTCCCAAAGATCAAAGGCAGAGTCGAAGCAGATCATACTCTATGCTATGTGTGGTGACAAGGTGCGATTGATCCAAGATAGCACCATGCTGTTTGCGCGGTCCCAGAGCTCATAGTTCTTGTCTGATTCTAGGGGTTTGGGAAGAGTTCAATTGATGAAGGAAACTTTATTCTTTGATGTGAGAGCACGTTTCATGGATTTGCTCCAATTGTGATAGTTGTTGTCATCCAGCGGAGGCGCGACACTGGTGGCTCCAGGGTTTTCACCTGGATGAAGATAATAAGGATTTCTAGGGTTCATAGAAGGATCTTGAGGAGGAATTTATGTATCTGTGTTGGAGAGTGATTCAGTGTCGCTGCTATCCGAAGCCATGAAAATGATGCAGGAAAGATGATGCAAGAATGATGCGAGAAAGATGATGGAGGTGGAATGGTGTTTTAGTCTTCTAATACTATATTACATAATGCCATTGTAGAGCATTGTAGAAGATGAACTGAATTGGCGGAAAAGAAAATTATCGTAATTGAATTTAATTTTCACTGTATGTACAAGAAGCCATAGAGGTCATATATATTGGACCTCAACAAGCTCAGGCCTATAGTAAAGTAACCCAGTAGAATAAGCCCAATGGAATATAACGGTCATAATATCAAACATCTGCATTTTGGCTCTAAATGGATTGGTTGGATCAGTGCTTGCATTAGCAACAATTCAGTGTTTGTCTTGATAAATGGAAGCCCTTCTACGGAGTTTAAGGCTGAGTGGGGTTGCGCCAAGGAGATCCACCATCGCCACTCTTTTTCATCACTGCAGTAGAAGGCGATGAGTTTTGAGATGTTCTGAATATTTCATAATGTGTCTGTAATGGTTAGCAGCATACACTACAAGGAAACTGCTGATTAGCTGGGTGAATTTGCCAGGTGAAAAACACCTCGCAAATTATTGCACTTGCGGGATGCATAACACCTCGCAACTCAGTTTTTTTGGAAAAATAAATATTAATGTTTTTCCATCTTGCAAAGGAGGGAAGGAAGTTTGAAAATTTGGAAAAAAAGTTGCAGGGTGTTAAGCACCCCGCAACATTGTTTTAAAAAAGTTGTTGGAAAATAAAAAATTGCTTTTACTGAAAAGTCAGGGTGGCAGGTGACAATATGATGCTTTTATTGACATAAATGTTGCGAAGTAAAAAACACCCCGCAAGTTGCAACGTCTTTGTACGTTGCCAGGTGAAAGCCACTCCGCAAGTTTTTTTTGAAAATTTTGAAAAAAAGTAAATCTGGAAATTAATGATAGCACAAAGTACCAGGTAAGTTTGTCAGCCAGATTAATTGCGGGGTGGAATGCACGTTGCAAGGTGCAATGTCTCTTTTTATTGCGAGGTGATTTGCACCTCGTAAGTTTTCTAATAGAATTGGGGAAAAATAGATCTGGAACGTAACATTTCAGAAAGATATTTACCTCCTCTCTTTCTTTTCTTCTGCACCAACACACCAACATATTCCACACACATAAACCCTAAAACCTTCTTCTTCTTTTTTTTACAAATCAACACACTTTCAGTTGCTACGTTCAAATTTCTTTGCATTTTCTACTTTCAATCCATTATTAAGGTACACATATCAGTTAATTTCTTTGTAATTGATTATATGAATGAACTGGTTTGAGTATGATATTTTAGAAATTTGTTGATGAAATTTATATGATTCTGTTTACAAATATGTTAAAGTGTTAGAATATTAATTGATTTTGGTTAGAACTAGTTCGTTTAGCTATTATATGTTAAATTTTGTATGATATTTGTTTATTGATTAACTTACTGTACTGTTATCTTTTGTTTGCTCAGCACTTTGGTTGTTGTTGTTGACGACTGAGTTTATAGGTAAACACTACTAGTCTGCTATTATAATTTGCAATGGCATTTATTCATAGTCTTTATTTCAAACATTCATTTATAGTTCTAATTTTATTGTATGTATATAAATGTGAATCTACCCCTGTTTACCAGTTTCATTTAGCTAAATGAATTTCTCAATTTTGGTTAGAATATGAAATTTATATGATTCTGATTTGTGATTGGCCTTCATTCCATTCAAGCATTGGCCATTACCACAAATGAAGTAATATCTGATAGTTTTATTCAGTAAAATGAAATATTTCCCACTAGACCAATTTGTAAATTTATTGAGTGCGCCTAAGAGAGGGGTGAATTAGGACTTTGAATATTTATCCGGTTTTTGAATACTTGTTGTTCTTATTTTTCTGGTTTGGTGCAAGAGTTTAGAAATGTGTTACTTTCTTTTCAGGTTATGATTTGTGAAAGCCGTAAATGCGAAAAAGTAAAGAACACAATGATGTATACTGGTTCCCCTCACAATCCGAGAGTACTTCAGTCCCCTTTCAACATGAAAGAGATTTTACTATTGTTTGTGACTTACACAAGACACACCAAACACCAAGAACAATCCTCTTGGATTTTCACCAAGTACATTAAGAGAACAATCATCCCTTAATGACTCACTTGTTTCCAAAAATCCTGGACAACAAGATTTCAACCACTAAGAACAATCCTCTTAGATTTACTAACTTGATTATGAGAACAATCCTCTCACTAATCAAAAACCCTTGCTTCCAACAATCCTGGATAGCAAGTCGATAATAACCAAATATATTTGAGTAGTAATGTTGATGAACATAGATCAATAACTAGGATTGATCTTCTCTTCCAAACAAGCAATTTATGATGAAAATATAGTGCTCAAGTGTTTATGAGAATTATATGAATTTTCTAGAATGTTATGAACAGAAATGTAGAAAATTCTTTATGAAATATTAAGAACAAAAACACTTGTTTGAAAATTTGAGTAAAAAGATATGATATTAAATTGCAATGGAAGAGGTGAATTGTAATTTTAAATTTAATGTATTTATAAGAGCATAACACCTTTATGAACCATGGTGAAGTCATGAAAAAATATCATGAAAAAAATGTCAATTTAAAATGAAAAGGTTTCATGAAGAGTGCATGAAAATGTGTTAAAAAGTTGCTATTTTTTATTAAATTCGTACAGTACTTTTTAAGTCGGTTTCAACGGTTACCTGACTTAAAAAGTTGGCAGCAAATTTCAAAATTCAAATAAAATACTGTTTCAGACCGGTGTAAATTATGGCGGTTATTAGTGCTATTACGGCGGCTAAAAACGCCATAATTTACCAAAATCTGCATGTTTGAAAAAATAAAAAAAATTTAAAGAATTGTCTAAATATTTGAACTAACCTTAAGCAATTATCTATTGATTTATCCAAGTAAATATATTATATTTTAAAGTAATTTATCATGGTTCAAACATGAAAAATAATATATAATACATGATAAAAAATAAGCATTTTATGCATTTGAGTCAAATATTTTGATGCAAGATAATTTGAGAACTTTAACATAAATGACTTATGCATGCAAGTGAATTATGGAAAATATTGAGCACTAAGTTATCAACATAAATTGCATGCTTATACCTCAATAAATCAAGATCAATGCTAGTCTTCAAAATATAATTCTTGATATATTTGTTGCTAGCTTTCACACATGATGAGTCTTGAACACTTGAATTGATACATTGTTCTTGAAGCCTTTTTCCATACTTTTTGATATGATTATTTGACATTCATTTTGTCTTCATCAAAACACATTGGATTGAGAGTCTTGACTTTACACAATTTCCAACAACACTGTCTAGCGTGCAGTTGTTGTAACCAGTTTGGTTCACTTCAAACACATCATACTGATTCTTCTGATACCTAAAAGCTATTACCATAAAATTAAACATTGATTCAGTATAAACAAATCTATAAAAAAAATGAAAAAAAATTGTGAGTATAGAAAGTGTGTTGATATCTGTAATGGGTACTTACAATTTTATGGTATTCACTAAATATATAGAAACAAATTAGGGAAGAGTATTTCTTAAGAATTTTATATTTAGAGGGTGAATGAAATTGAACAGAGGGGAGCACGTGAAGTGAAGTTTCTGTGGGTTAGAATGATGTTGTGGTGTTTGGACATTACTTATGGTGTTGCCTATTTATGGTGTTGGACATTACTATTTGTCTGCATATTGACTTAGATGAGAAATTACTTCTAGGACCATTGTTTTAGGAATCTAAATATAATGCCTATGTTTACTTAGATCTGTTTCAAAATAATTTATATAAATTGAATTGATGAACTAGTTGGTTAATATAATGAATAAGTCTCATGATTTCTATCAACTATTTATATACTGCTTTGGTTTTTTTGCAGGCAGCTTTTCTCTTCCCGTTGCTTAGCTACTCTTTTCTCTTCCAGTTGCTTAACTACGCTTCTGCAATCCAGGTTTATATCCCTGTTTTAGACCTATCCCTGTTTTAGAAAATTGGATTTTATATCCTTGTTTTAATCAAACATTTATTTTTAATGCTTACCTCTTGAGTCTCTATCTCTCTTTTGTTTTTATCTCATTTTTTTTACTTATCTCTAGTTTCCTTCTACTACAACATGACTCAATGTTAAGTATTATAAACACAACCTAGCAATCTGTTACAATTCCTTGATGTCTTGAAGTAAACCTTGATATGTAGTGCTCACTTTACATGTTATACTATTAGTCTAGTGACATCGGTATCGACATATGTCGATACTATTTTGTCGCCGTTATTTTCGCGATCGCAAAGCCTTTTTTTTTTTTTTAAATCCTCGAGCTTACTTTCAATGGCATCATAGTTAATATGATATTTAAAATTTTGCTTGCAAGGACTACTTTAAACAAACAAGTATAAAGAAAAAAAAGGACATCTTCCTTGCATTTTTATAGGGGTTCCTATCGAGTTATGTCTGTTGCTTTGTTCCAATTAGAACTGCACATGAGGAATTAGCGACAATGGTCTATGTTAGTCTTAGAAATTAATATATGTGTGTTGTGATTTTAAGTTTGAGAGAGTCAAAGTGATTCTAAATACATAAAGAATGCTACCATGAATTTTGCATTACAATTTTGATTCAAACTAAGTTAGAATTTTTAGCTTTTATTTCAACTATAAATGAATATATTCAAAAATAAACTAGTTTATACTCAACTTATACTTAACTTAAAGTTTATTCACTATAAGTCATTTTTTTCTAAATAAAAATTAAATACACAAAAATTACTTTAAGTTCATCACACCAACAGTCTACATTTGTAGACATTGATTTTTTAATCCAAGAACTTGATGCCACTCACTTCTTCAATGAGCAAAATATAAGCTCAATTAGTAAAAAGACATAATATCCAAGATCGAAAAAAAACTCAATGATTAATTTTCAAGATCTAGATATCAAAGGCACATTTCACCATTCACGAGAGGACTTATCGCGGAAGAGATGGAGAGTATTGCGACGACCGTGCTAGAGATACTCAAGTAACATGATATTAGTATTTCTTCTCTTTGTTTTAATTTTGATCTCTGGTTAATGTCAGAAAATGTTAAGCAATTAGTTGAGGTTCAATTCAAATGTGGCTATTTTTGAAACCTGGCTACGTTAAGCAAGTAGTTGATCTCTGTCATAATGCAGATATGTCACTAAATTTTGAAATCTTCAAGAATTTATCTAACCTCTCAAGATCTTGTGATGAGTCATCACCAAAAGTTGTGAAAAGTTTATGTAACCTCTCAAGATCTTGTGATGACAGTATCTTGGTATAGATTGTCTTTTATTGCTTCTCAAGGACCAAAATACTAGGTACAAGGTTATTGATATTGATAATGTTGATGCTGTTTCATGTCTTGTTGATTTGGTTGAACTTAGAAGACTTGGTGATATGCAATTGAAGAACTTTATTTCTTGAATATTTCTAGAGCATAATAAGTTTAAATAAATATTGCCTAAACTCTATTATTTTATTTAATTTATTTACGTATGTGTAGGCGGAGTATCAAAGGTTGAAGGTTGAGTTTTTAGCTAAACATCCTGAGTTAGGTGGTCCACGGGGGCGGCATCCTCTTGATCCAGCTATTGATCAATTTTTATGGTTGAAAGCAAGTAAGGGAAGGAATAGAAATATAAATGGAGTTGGAGGAAGCATTGGGACTTTCACAAGAGCAAATAATGCTTACACAACAACAAATTCAACAACAAGTGCAACAACAAATACAACAACAAATGCAACAACAAATGCAACAAATGCAACAACTATTTCAACAACAATATGGTGATGGTGGATTTGGAGCGGTTGGTAACCAAGGAGTGGTAGACGAGAATGATGAAGAAAACGAAAATAACACGGACGTCTCACATCCTGACTGAATATCATTTTAAATTTAAATATTTTGGATTAATTATGAATTTCTTTATATTAAGTATGAATTTAAATATCTAGAATTAATTATAAATTTATATTTTTAAAATTTTTTGAATTTAAATTATTTATTATGTTTTTATTATTCTAAATATTAATTTTAATATTTAGAATAATATAAATATTTTTTTTATTATCTACGTTATAATTTGCGAGGTGGACTAAACATGGTATCTCAAAATATTTGCCAGGTGAAATTTATCCTGCAAGTTTTTGAATATTCAAATATTGCTAGGTGAATTTAACTCCGCAAGTCACTATTATCCCTGCTCAGACTCAACTGTGCACCTGCTCTGAACGAAGCTGTCACAAGAAACGAAGTTGTTTGCAACTCTTGAAAAGCGTGTTTTCGGGGTGCTTTAAACTTGGCAACGTTGCGGGGTGAAAAGCACCTGGCACAATTGCGGGGTGTAAATTCCTTTCAAAATGTTGCGACTACGTTTTTGCAAGGTGAGTAGGTCACCTCGCAACTGTTGTGTTACAGGGCGATATTTACATTTGCGGGGTGTTTTCCACTTGGCAAATTTAAGTATTTTTTTAGTGGTATATTGAGAGTCATTTCATGCATTTGATAATTAGTTATTGATCCAAGGTTCCTAATAGTTGTCATATTGGGACATTAGATGCGACAACTGAATACATAAATCATCTTCCAGTTCTACGAAGTGCTTATTATATTTGTTCCCATATAAATAATTGCTTTAGGATACTGAGACATATACACCATAATTGAATATGTCACACGTTAGAATATTGACATTTATGTACATTGGTTATTGGCAGGTTACTCTCGGTATCACATATAATGGCCACTCTCGTTATAATATTTACTTTGATATGTTGTTACTTATTTGTAGCATTATTCTATTAAAAGGATAACAAGTCACATGTAAATAAGCGAGAGGTGCCATATTACGTTATGAATATCAAGATACAAACAAATTGATCTCATCTTAAAAGCCTGGATTTATCAGTTTGCCGGCGAGGTTAAAGCATGCACTTGGAGGATCCAAAACTATGTTTTAGTTATTTTAAAAGTTTATTGTTAAATAAAGGCGAGTTATGGTGTCGTTGGTTGTTGGTGGTTTTTGAATAATAATTCGGCGCATGATTATCATGTTGTTGTCAATGCATGTTGTTTACGGTCGGTAAGGACCTTAAACGTTGTAGTTATTGTTGAGTTGCATTAATTTATATTACATGCATCATATTTCATTGTTGTTGTGAAAGAGGCGATTTCACAGGTTGGGTGCGAGATTTTCTGAATTGTCCCAAGCTCGGTGTCAGGGCTTGGAGTTCTGTGCGGGGCTCGGGGTTTGTAGTTGATTGGAACCTGGTTCGAACGAGGAACCTTTTGTTGAGTTGATACCACATGCATATGCATCGAGTTGTATAGTTGATTCAGTTGTTGAGTATGTTTGCATTAGTGTCACATTTGCAAATGATTATTGGGTGATGTGTTGTTTGGATGAGAATACATGATGTATTGATGTTGTCATGATTAACTTGCATGCGTACTTGTTGATAGGTGATAGTATTGTGTATGATGTTGAGTTGAGTGTGAGAATGTGATTGTGTGATTTTTGTAAAATATGTGTAGTTGTATATATATTCTACCTTGCAATTTATACCGTTTAATTATCCTCACCCCTTTATTGTTGTTGTTATGGTCTGTGCTTTGGAGTATAGACAAGCAGGTTGATGAGTAGCTTCTTAGAGATGGAGGATGGTGTTGAGGTTTTTCTCCTCTTTTCTTTTTCTTGTGCTCTTAGAATTTCGTTTCTATAATTTGTAACACTCGGCGGGGTGATTGATGATTATCATTCTATTTATGTTAATTACAGAATTGGATGTTATACTCTCGCCATTGTGACGTTTATGCTGTGTTGTGGAGTCTTTCTCTCTATTTGTTTAGTTTTAGTAAAGTATTTTCGTGAAACTTATATAACTTGTGAAGCATGCTCAATTGATAAATTTCGCTGCGATGATACCCTAAGTGAAGGTAAGCATGCGATATTAGGGGTTAAATGTTTTATTTTAAATTATGTGTTATAGATTAGATAGTGATTTTAGATGTGTGACATCCTAATGAGAAATATGTAATATATTCTTGATTTATTTCGCTATATTACGTGCATGGAAATTAGGGTATTATAGTGTGTGTGTGTGTGTATGATTATTTGTATACTTTGTAAGAAAGCACTAATCCTTTTAAAATATATATTCACTCAGACGCTTAGGTTGTTCTTTCGCATACTTCAAGTCTTGTCAGATGTTTTTATCTTGTAGACACTTGCTTGAGTTTACTTGAGATGAGACTTGAGTTATGTTCCATTTGGATGTCATTATTAGATGATAGTCATGTTCATCAAACCCTAATATTCTACTTTGCATATTTAACCGCTTTATGCTTGACTTTATTTGTTGTCATCAAAAACTAGTTGTCATTATCAAATGTTGTTCTATTTAATATGTGTCATTATCAAAAAAATATTTCATAACCTAGAAAACAAGGTTCCATAATTTCATGCTTTTCGTACTATTTCAATTTTGCAATTTTTCTTTGTACTTTGAATCCCTAGAAATTTTAATTAATAAAAGAGTGGTGTTTTCCTTTTCTAAAAGTTTATTTGCCAATATGTTTGTATATTCAAATTATCACAATGCCTCTTTGTCTGTCTTTTTGATTTTGACAAAGGGAGAGAAGTATGCTCGCAGGAAGAGTCGAGCATACTCAATACTTAATTGAGGGGGATTTTGATCACTCAAAACATATATCTGTTGTTTTTTACCACCTTTCTGAGAGATGCGTTTTCAAGTACAAAAACGGGGAGGATGTGGAATCATGTTTTTAAGGCTTACTGATCAAGTAATATATCAACTCTTAAACATGCTTTTGATGATGGCAACTAAAAATTTTGAGTGCAAGCATAACAAGAGGTTAGAGATGCAATCAGACCTAGCAGTGGGTTCAAGAGTTCATTTCCATTGTATAAAGGGGTTCGAGAGTTCATCCTACTAAACACTCTTAAGTTTATTGGATACTCTTAATATCAATTCCTGGAGACAGTACTAAGTCTTCTTGATTGGACCAGTATAATACACAATGTTTTCTCTCTTCCCTTAACTTTTACATTCTACATTTTATTCTTAATTTCCACTGCTAATTTCTAAAATCATTTAAAATTAATTTAAACTCTGAAAATAATGATCCTAAAAGTTTTTCAAACCAAAGTTTTTTTTAAACTTACAATTTAACCCCTATTGTGTGTGGAGTCACGTGTCCAACAGTCATAATCAAGACCACAATATTGACAGGTCTAGGCCTTCATCTTTATTGGTCCAAGATTCAAGCTAAGAAGAGTTGGGCTTCGTTTCTTGCTTCTGGAGTTCTCAAGAAGAAATAGAGTCACCACTCACCGTATCCATTCATCTTTATGGAGTAGCTTGAAATAACACATCACTAAATTCATGGACAACTCTCATTGGATGATTGGAAATGGTAATTAAATTAATTTTTGGTTGCACACTTCCTCTAATCTAGAAATTTAACATTCCTGGTATCTATCACAACAATCTTACAACTCTTGTTGGTATTTACTTGGTCAAAAAATCTTGGTCAAATCCCCTAAATCACCAAACTGTTTTCCATGATCTTTGTTCTTATGTCTCTAAGTTCTTCATTCCTAAGGGGGACTTTAAGGATAATCTGATTTGGGTTGGATCTAATGATGGTTTTCTCAATCTGAAGAAAACTTATGATTTCTTTGATAAACCTAAGTCCACTAACCGTGGTGCAAGTTTCCTTGGAGTCATAGCATTCCTCTTACCAAGTCATTGGTTTGGAGAATAATGCACAACTGAATTCCTACTGATGAGAATCTGCCCAAAAAATGATTTAATCTTCCTTCTACATGATCTCTTTGCCATGGTTATCATGAAAGAACAAACCATTGATTTTTTTATTGTAAGTTTGCTTCAAATCTTTGGAGATGGTTCTCTAACTCCTTCAACATTCACCACTCCATGTCTAGCATTTTAGATAGTTGGAAGGATTTCAATTTAGGTTAGTCCCCTCAGGTGTAAGTGGTAATCAACTTCTGCCTGATTAATTTTCTCTATGTTATTTGGATTTCCATAAACAAATTAAGATTTGAAGGCAAGGTGATGCATTGAAAACTTGTTTGCCTTGAATTGCTTCTAATACCATGATATTATGTAGTCACACTACAAAAGTTACTAATAACTCCATGGTCAAATTTTGCATCATTAAAAAATTCGGCATATCTATTCATCCTCCTAAGCTTAAAAAGACTTTGAAAATTCTTTGACAGTCTCATACTTTAGGTTGGATTAAATGCAACATTGATGACATGGCTATGAGAGTTCCTTCTTTGTGTTCTTGTGGTGACATATTAAAAAATGAATAAGAAAATCATGTTGAAAGTTTTGCTTACTTTTTGAGAGAGGTGAATGTTTTATTTATAGAATTGGATGCATCAAAGATGGTAGTTGAATTAGCTTTTGACATGAAGAGGAATTTGCTTTGGCTTAAGTTGGATTTCACTCTCTTGTAGGGGTGTTCAAAACCAAACCAATCCAATAGAAAACCGCAAACCAAACCAAACCGAAACCGCAAAAAACCACATTTGGTTCGGATTAGTTTGAGTCATCTTTTAACAAAACCGCACGGTTCAGTTCGATTTGCGGTTTGTGTTTTGTAAACCGAACCAAACCAAATCAAACCACATTATGTTACAACCTAAATTTTATTTAACTCACATCCAACCCAAACTTAAACCTATTATACCTTAGCCTTATGATTACGAACAATTTTCTCATCTTTACACATATAATTCAGTTCCGATCTTCTCAAATCTCTAACAACATTATCGCACCTTCTTTGCCACATAAATCTTCCCTCTTCTTCTATAATCTCTACTCTCTTATATTCTTTCTTTTTCACCTTCTTCATTTTTATTTAAATGTTCCGTATTTCAGTTTCGTTTTTATCGCACATCTTCTCTAACCTCTCAACAATTTTTTTTCTTGTTCTCCTTCACTAATCTCTCGTCTCTTCTATTGTTTTGTTTCATTATAATAATTTTTATATTGTTATGCTATTATTTTAAATTAAATGTAATATAAATAACGACAGCTTATAACAGTCGCAACCAGAATAGAATAAAGAATTCAAATAGAAACTCGGGACAATATCCTACCCGTCGCGATTGATAACGACGGTAGGAGTGGCGGTTTTAGCAACCGTCGCGATACACCACGGCGACACACATTTCTGCTACGGTACTGCAACCGTCGTAGATTACAAATTGCGGTTGTTTTAACCGTCGTAACATGCCAAAATAACCATCGCAATCTGCCAATTTTCTTGTAGTGTATGCTATTATTTTGTGTTTAATATTTCACTTTTATCTAATTTAATTTTTACATATTAAATGAAAAATTATTGTCAAAATATGATGAATTTTGTTGTTATTTGATAGTGTATGAATGTCTAAATACAAAATTATGTTGTCATCTATATGTGTATGCGTGGCTCAGTAAAATATTTGTAAAAAACCAAACCAACCGAACTGAACCAAACCGCATTAGTTTGGTTTGGTTTGGTTCGGATTTTTTTTAAAAGGCAACCGAACCAAACCAAACCGCACGATTTTTTTCTCTTGCAATTCGGATGATTTTTTCGTCAAAATCGCCCAAACCGCACCGCGAACACCCCTACTCTCTTGTATTTTTGTTCTTTGATTTTTTATTGATTGATGTTTTGGTTTAAAAACAAAATCCTCTTTTCTTATAACTGGTTAAATGATTATCAGAGATTTTAGTCAGTGTTTTAAAAACCGGATCGAACTGGCTGGTCGGACCGGTTAGACTGGGAACCTGAGGGGTCACTAGTCTGTTCTGATTGCTGGACCATATATGTTATTGAACCGGTGAGAACCGACCAAAACCAGTGAACCGGCGGTTTTAAAAACCGGTGGTTCAAATGCATACCTTTTTTCCGCACAAAACGAAGACATTTTCATATTTTTTTTAATGAAAAATATAATAAAATTATAATTAGACTTTATTCAAACCTTATTTAGAATAACTTTTTTCCTGTTTGCAGTTAGATTTGGTATAAAATTTATTTATATTTATATTATTATTTTGTTGTGAGTGATCATTATATTTAAAATTTAAATGTAAAAAATAAACATGTGAAATTATGATATTTTAAAATTGTAAAATTTTGTAGGTGTTGTGATATTTTTTAGAGATTAAATCATCCGGTTCGACCAATTTAATAAATATATTGTATTGCAATATAGACCGGTTTATTCAATCGAGTTATCTAGTTTAATCCGATTTAGTCATGCGGTTCGATCAGTGACCCAGTGGTTCAACCAATGAACTAGTGACCCAGTACCCTCACCAGTTTGATGAACAATCCTGTTTTTAAAACGTTGATTTTAGCAATGTTTTCTAATAATTTAAATAAGCTTATATTAGTTCTTAACATATTCATATATTATTATAAAATATGATTGAATTATATTTATCATATAAAATTATAATATTTAAATGTGATCTTAAATTCAAAATATAAATTCATTTTCGTGAACTTATTAATTCATTAACCTACTTAAATAAAAATGAAATTATTAAATTAAAAATGTTAAAACAAAATTGACTTTTAAATAAATTTAGCATATTTTTAAAAAAGCCTAAACCTACGGGTTCCCGCCTTGTCTAACAAGTAATCCGAATACATTTTCTAATGCACAAAATTAAACCAAGTGAAAGATTTGCTCTTTAAGCCTATGTTAGCGAGAAAGTCCGCACAAAAATTGACTTCACGAAATACATGAGTGATTCTGAAATCTATAGCAAGAGTATACGCCCACCACGTAAGCCAACGAGATTTGATTTTCCACATCACCAAATTAGAGTTCGAGAAAGTCTTCACCACCAAAACCCAATCTGTTTTCAGCCAAGCTTCGTCCACTTCATTTGCTTGGTTTTCTCAATTGCAAGAACAATTGCCATGAACTCAGCCAAACCAAAACAGAAGAATCATGATACAAGAAAGCACTAAAACTAATTAAGTGAGTAGCATGATCATCACGAAAGATTCCTCCACAAGCTGCAAGCAAAGGCGAACCGACAGCCACCCCATCAATCAGTGGCGGAGCCAGAAATTTTAGGGAGCCTGGGCAAAATATTTATACATTGTTTTTACTAATTTTACACCATGTTTCAACTAATTTTATCCTTGATTTTGTCTAAAAAATTTGCCCTTAATTTTGTTCAAAAATTTTACACAATGTTTTTACTAATTTTACCCTTAATTTTGTCTAAAAATTACTAATTCTACCCCTAGTGTTGTCTAAAAAATTAACTATTAAGTGAGGAGTATACAACAAAAGAAGGGGTTGAGCCCGGGCGCGTGTCCGGGCTCGCTGGGCTATAGCTCCGCCCTGCCATCAATATTACACTTAACCCAATCCTTAGCCGGAGGACACTAAAAAACTTTAATCATGGATCGAGCAGTTCTAGCTTCTGCCTTCTCTCTTGATTCTGTTTCTGCGTCAATGTCATTTCAGTCCAATCGACTCTGATCATGAATGTCGTAAATTCAATATCCAAATTCTGAGATTCACATTACAAAGATTATTACGAGGAGAAACATGTTCTTTTTACGAAGAAGAAGTGCGGGGGTAGTTCACAGATTTGCTTCTCCATTTAATTGAATGGCATAGCAGAGAGCATACGAGGATGAATATACTAACATCAAACCTTTTAAGAAAAGAAAAGCTGCAAATTTATTTTCACACTGGGAGGAAATTGATGAGAGAAAAAAAATACGTAGTTTTTTTTTTAATCTAATTCAGCGAAAATGTTTTTAAAAAATAGGGAATATTTACCGGAGCCAAAAAAAAGGCGGCTTGCATTTGCATTTCCAAAATTAACTTAAATTCAACCTGAAAAATGAAAAATCCATCACTCCCCGCCTGAAATTGAAACTTTCATTTTCACTTATTGCCACCATATACAAAAATTAACAAGAAGCGCTTTCATTTCAAATTAAAATTAATTCTAAATTTTCATAATTAAAAACTACTAAAAAATTTCATCTCTCCCTCCACCATTCCAATTTTAAAACCAAGTCCCTCCGTTAAAAAACAAATATAAATACACCACATGCCCCACATTCCATCACATCACATTCTCCTTTCCCAAAATACAATATTTTAATTTCTTTTCATTCCAACATTAATTCTCTCTACTATGGAATCAAATTCAATCACATCAACCTCAACCATATCCATATCCAATAATCAAAGCAACAAAGAAAATGTTCCACCAGTTTGCAAGAATAAGATCTCGATTTCTCACACTGCTTCTTCATCATCTTTCAAGAGCAAGAACAAGAAAAAGGTAATTCAGAAAAAACTGAAAAGAGTTCCTCTTGCTGATATAACCAATCTCTGCAACGTTTCTTCCACATCTTCAGCTTCAACTGACTTTACTCTTTCTCACCAACCCCTAATTGGAGTCTCTTCTTCAATTTCTTCTTCGAATTCATTATCAATTTCTTCTTGGAAGGGGACGCCAAAGCCTTTGAATCTTGCTTCTAAATCATTGAGGATGGGATTCAGATAGCTATAGTTGTTACTGTTCATCATTGATTGTATCGCAACGAAATCGATTCGATTTTGTTTTGATTTTCTTTCCTTTTTAGGTAGATTGTATCAATTGTAATTTGTAATAGCATAGATTCATAATTTACAATTCCAGAATTTGGATTGTATTATTAATCAATAATTCGTTTTACTATGGATGATGTTGACGGAATAATAATAGTGTTCTTGTGTTTTCGAGGAAAATGTATCATTAATTGCGAATAGAGCCAAATATCAAAGTTGCTTTGGAATGTGCTAGATCTAAAATTTGCATACGGACAGTGACAGATAATAAGTTGCATCTTAATGTGTGTATATATTATAGAATTATAGAATATACTTTTATTAGTACTACCTCCGTTCCTTTTTATAAGAGAAAATTCACTTTTTAGATTAATTGAATAATCAATGTATCTAGTCTATAAAAAGACCAAATACATTAGTTATTCAATGAACCTAAAAAATGACTTGTCTCTTATAAAAAGGAACGGAGGTAGTATTATATATTCGCCGATACAGGGAACACAATTTTATTAGGCACAAAAATATGTTGGTGTATGCTTTTTATTTTAGATTTAATTTTGGGCCTTTCTTTTGGATTTTTTTTAAAATAATTTTTATAATGTACACAATTTTGTGAATTTTTTTTTTTAAAATAAAAGTATAAAATAAAATTTTGATTTTAATAGTTCATTTTAAAATATTATTTTATATCAAATTTTCATCGAACAATATAAGATCATTCATATTACCAAACAAGCAATCTCTCAATACGTCAACATTAAATTTCAACAATGAATATAAATATTAATGCCCATTTTCATCAAATACTATTATACATGCATATATTAAATCTAAATCTATGTATAGTCTTTATCATCTAATAAATGATAAACTTGATAAATACCTTTCAAATATCAAGTTATTGTTGAGTTTGGAAGAAAATATACGTGTTGATACTCTTCATGATGGATTGTGATTGTCGGTGAAGACAATGAAAGTTAATGTATTATTTTCAGTCAAGGTGAATATTATTGGGATTGGTTGAAAATATACATGTTGAAGAAGTCTCACATCAGTTAGTTTTGTGAAGAAATAGGGAGTCTAAAGTTATATATAGGATTAAAGTTCTTCTAAGTCTCATATCGCTTAATTTAGTGATAGAAGTGGGAATTCAAGGTTATATATAGGAATAATGTTTTTCTTTACAGGATGCACCTGTCAAAAGCACTTTAAGGTTGTCTTTGACTTTCTTTGTTCTCTTATGCTCTTGTATTAGAGTGCTATGAGATGTAGTTAAATATTTATTTTGGAGGGTGTAGATGTACTGGGGGGCTAAGTTAGTTTATGTGTTGTAAAATTTTTCACATAGTGTTATTCTCTGGTTGTCTATTGACAACAATCGTGATTTTTTCTTCGATTTTGGAATTTCCACATTATGTTCTTGTGTTGTGATTGTGTTCCTCTTTTTTCTATATGCTTTGTTTGTTTTTCCCAACAGTTATACCTTAAAAACATGTTTTAGGCAGCCAATCCAAAACAAGCATTAAAAGCGAAGAATCCATCAATATTAAAATTTAAGAAGAATTACATAGAACATTATGGTAGAAATCAAAACATAAGTAACATAACAACTACATCTAATCCCAACAAAAGATAAAATTAGCTACCCATCCAATCTTCAAAAATTAAATGAAATGAATATCTCAAATAAAGGCCTGACACCTCTAATATAGGTTTGGGAAAGGTAGGCTCGCTAGGCGCACCTCCCAAGCTCGCTTAGCGTGCTTACTTTCTTCTTGGTCAAGTCATGCCAGCTACCATTGGCCTAGCCTTGGCTCACTAAGTGAACCACTCAAGCTCGCTTAACCACCAAATTCTTGTTTCATATTGAAATAACTTAACCCTGAAGTCTTAGAACCATCTTTTCCCGCTAAGCACACTTGTGTTTTCTAGCTTAGTGAGAATGCACCTTTGCTCACTAAACGCACATGTATTCTGGGCTTAGCGAACATTGATTTGTTGGGAATTTTTTTGGCTTGGTCTCTTGTGTTGTTTTGGTTGATTTTTTTATATTTTTTCTTGAGTTTCATACATGCATAGTTAAAATATCCAGATAGGAATTTTATCATTTTCACCAATAAACCATGGGTTTTTTATTTGATTCATTGCAAAACAAGTCAATAAGTACCTATGTGTTTAACATATTTTTAGAACTTATCATCTCCCCCAACTTATCTTTTTGTTTATCCTGAAACAAAAATTCAATCAAATGGTTCAGAAGAAGTTCAAGTGCATCTTTTAGAAGAAGTTAAATGACACGATTAGAAACTTTTGAATAAACATTTTTGTTATGACAAGATTCTTTTTATAATGAAATTTCATAATCAACATTATGATTATCATCAAATCATAGCATACAATATAAATATATTCACTGTTTTTATTAAAATACAATTTTTTTTAATTTTATATTATTTTCGTTTCAATTTATTAGTACAAATTTGTTGAAAATTTGTTAAGCTTCTTCGTCATCATCCTTCTGAGTCTTGGTGAAGATCAAATGCTGGATTTTTTTGCATATTTATTGTATGCAATATATTTTCGATGGCTTTACATGCATTTGTTTCTGGTATAAAATTAAAAAAGGTTAGATAAGAAAATTAATTTATTATATTATAAGGCAAGAGATTATGTAAGGAACACCAACCTTAAACCAATACTTTTTTGTGCTGTTGCAATCCATCCCAGAGATTGTTTTCACGCTTCTTTAAGTTTTACTATTTTCAATAAAAATGTTTTCATTATCAATATTTATTTTTCACAGCATATAATCCAAGATATATAGTTGATTTTACGCAGATCAATGATATTTCTTATGGATTGATATATTGACAATGTCTTAAATGTTGATTCTTTATAGATGTATGACAAAAATTCATTTATAAAAAAATTGAATCAATTTTCCCCTCAAATATTTATGGTTACCGAGGTAATATGTTATTTAATTTTTAAATAAAAAAAATAAAATAAGTACTTTCCCCCTCGGTTGTCAGTCGACTCGAAGAAATACATTACTCCAATTACAGACCCGAAAAGAAAATGATGAACGGTAAGAAATACCAGTGACAAATTGTTATCATCCATCATTTTCTTTTTGGATCGTAGTATCTTCTCAAAATGATTAGGAATAAGTTTCTTAATATTGTCATCCAAGAAAAGAATTAAATCATTATTGAAGTTTTACCTTGGATGACAACATTGAGAAATTATTTTCAAATATAAAAATGTATGGTAATGGGTGAAATTAACAACAATATTATTATGTGAGATAGATTGCAAGAGTAGAAAAATATTTTGTTCAAGGTTGATAAAATTAGTTTCTTCAAAGAATAAATGTAACAATAACAACAACAATAACATACAACCTTGAAATATTTACTTATTAATTAAAAAATCTTAAAAATATTTTTTTGTCTTGAATGGATTCTTTTATTTCCCTTAATTGGTAGTATAACAGAAGGAATAGATGACTTAGTATTCAAATAAAAAATAAAATAAAAAGAATTCGTCGTTATAAAAGAAATAAAAACATAAAGTGCAGTTGCTAGGATTCGAAGTGTGTCGCTAAGTTAGTTTTCACCTCAACTATGTGTATCAAACAAGGGAATATATGATATTTTTAAAAAATAAAATAAAACGTGACCTGCCCAGGGTTTATACCACGATTTTTTGTTAGGTGAGATGAAAGTTTTATCATAAAATATATTATTTATAATAGTGGTAGGTTTTAACTTTGACCATCCTTGCATTCCACCTCTTGGAGAGAAATTTGGCCTCTCATCAGGCCATAATAATAGGGATGGTGTAATAGAAAATTTGGCTTAGCCGTGAATATTTTTTGCTTAGTCATCAGTGAGCATCATAATTTGTTAAGCGACCAATAGGGCTTGCTTAGCCACTAGTGAGCATTAGGGCTCTCTAAGTGATAGAAGGGTAATGATAGAAGGGTATTATTACGACTTATATTAGTAGTAATGTTATTGTTAGAAGGGTAATAATAGAACTAATATTATTAGTATGGTTATTGGGCTTTTAGTAGTGTTTGGGCTTTTATATTATTAGTATCCATTTAGAATGTTATATAATGTAGTCTCATAGAGACATTGAAAAAAAAAAGAAATCAAAGTTATCTTTTAATTCTATTTTCTTAGTTTGTTTCCTTGCTTCTCTTTAGTTTAGTAAGCCTTGTTAGGGTTAGCATTCAACTTCCTAACAATTGGTGCTTTCATCATGTACTCAAATTCTCCTATGGATTACCCTTATCTTACACCTTCATCTCATCAATGGAGCATTCCTCCTACCTATCCCACAAACCCCTCTTTCATAACTCCTACCACACCTTCATTTCCATCCTTTCCATGGGAACTTTTCTCACCCTATTACACAAACCCATATGTTCCAACACCATCACCAATTTTGTATCCAAATCATGGGTATTCACCACATCCACCAAACACTAACTCATATTCATCTTATTCATCATCTCCTCATTCATATTACTACAACCATTGTTACATACAACTGCATCCAACAATCACCCCCTCCACAATGAGTCATAAATGTCAAAACCGTTTTAGTACTAGAAAAGATTTTAAGAAGTATTGGCAAGCTTCTCATCTAAGTTTTAAGAAATCATCTCAAAAAAATTTTCAAAAGCTTTCTGTTTCGCGAAAAAAACAAAAAGCTAAGTTTCCCAAAGTTCTCTTTGAAACAAAGCTAAAACAACAATCAGAACAAACTCAAAATCCGAACATGGTCGGATTTTCTGCTTTCAACTATGAATCGTCTTCTTTCACCGCGACTTCTTCTGTGTTCGGATCTTCATCGGCTAATTCAACACAGTTTGGAGCATCTTCTTCGAACCCATTTGGAGCACCGTTGGATTCTCCACCATTTGGAGCATCTACCTCGGCTTCTTCGACTTCTTCAACGCTGTTTGGGGCATCATCATCTTCCTCGACTTCTTCGACTCCGTTTGGATTTGCGTCTTACACAACACCGTTTGGAGGAACTTCATCTGCTTCGACAACATCAACTCTGTTTGGTGGAACATCATCTACGACTGCAACAATAACATCTGTTTTCAACTCATATGAGATCGACGCGAAGGTATTGTTGTTTAATGATGTTTTAGAACATAATGCATATAAGGTGTTTGATAAAATACCTCTCTATGTTTCTGATGAGATTACGTTGGAAGATACTGGTTCCATTGTTTCTATTAAAGCTGAGAATGACGAGGAAAGGATTGTGGATGGACAAGGTCTTCGAATTAGAGTAGATTGTGATGGATACTCTACTGCTAGTTCAATTGATTATGAGGGTTTTAGTGATAGCGTGGTGCAGCACCGTTCCCAACAACCACGGTTCTCAGGGGAGTTAGATTTGGAGTTGCAGCAAGGTTTCACTTTGAATACCATAGCGAAACCTCCACGACCTCCGAAACCTCTAGTTGAGTTGAGTGCCTCAGCAGGCTCATATATTAGCGTCGAGACAGAATCTATACGTTGTGATTTTTCTGCAACATTATCACCAAAAGTCCCTTTGACTTCTCAAGAATTCACACCTTCACCAGCAGTAGAATCAAGTTTTGAACCCCCGGGTCAGATCAATTCACAAAAAGAAATAGAAGAAGGCGAGGAATATCTTGAGGTTCAAAATTGTGGCATGGAAATAAATGATCATCCACACTCAATCTCATTGGAGTTGCACGACCCTACCGATGCACCGGGAATAAGCTTTGAACCCTTGACTGAACTTGGTCTACATACTGAAACAGAACCTCAAGTATCAGAAGCTGTAGCATATATTGAGAGCCACCATCCTACTGAGGAAACCAATATTGAGATTGATGCCGCTTCCGAGGTTAGTGCTGAAACAGAAACTGAAAACGGAGGTTCTCAAGTGAAAGTGGAGATGGATGTTCTCACTGGTGAGATGGTAATAATTCAATTGCCTCAGGTGTCGGTTTATCTTACGTGTGGCGATAAAGACTTTGAAAAGTCAATAGCATATTACAGCAAATGTGGAGATTATTCAAATTCTTCTCAAATGGCCTTCTTTCTCAATTATTCTCGCACTCTTAGTTTCGTTCGCTCTCCCATTCCCGCAATGCTTCTTTCTTCTTCTGCATTTCAACAAGGTGATTATTTGGTGCTAAACAAAGGAAAGACGATGGATTATGTTAATGCACCAGGAAGAAATCGTTTCTTTGTTCCAGGGCCGGTTAACATACCCGACCAGGTTATTCGGGCTATGAGCCGAAACAACGAGGACTATTGTTCTCTTGCAATTCCAGCTCTAAAAAAAGTGCTACTTAAGGATGTCAAAAAGATTTTCAAGACTACTACTGGAACACCGTTTCTTTTCCCTACAACTGGTACTGGTGCTGGGGAGAGTGCTCTGACAAACACATTGTCACCTGGAGATCGGATTGTGTCTTTCGTGATAGGCCAATTAAGTTTGCTTTGGATTGATCAGCAGCAATGCCTTAAATTTAACATTGATGTTGTGGAATGTAAATGGGGCCGTGGCGCCGATCTCGACGTTTTGGAATCAAAACTTGCTTCAGATTCTGCACACACCATAAAGGCTATTTTCACTGTTCACAATGAGACAGCAACTGGTGTCACCAATAACTTGGCCAAAGTCAGACAACTTCTTGATGCATACAACCATCCAGCCCTCCTCCTGGTTGATGGAGTGTCATCCATTTGTACTCTCGATTTCAGCATGGACAAATGGGGAGTAGATGTGGCTATAATAGGATTTGTGGTTGCTATCCCTAAAGCTATTGAAGCTTCGAAAATTGGTAAATCACTTAGAGTTTTCTTTGATTGGGCTGACTACCTCAAATTCTACAAGTTAGGAACCTATTGGCCATACACTCCTTCCATTCAGCTTCTCTATGGTCTCAGCGCAGCCCTTGATCTCATTTTCGAGGAAGGACTTGAGCAATGGGATCCAGGAGTAATTTTAGAACCTTGAGGACAAGGTTCAAGTGAACCCCGCGGCAATGATAGAAGGGTATTATTACGACTTATATTAGTAGTAATGTTATTGTTAGAAGGGTAATAATAGAACTAATATTATTAGTATGGTTATTGGGCTTTTAGTAGTGTTTGGGCTTTTATATTATTAGTATCCATTTAGAATGTTATATAATGTAGTCTCATAGAGACATTGAAAAAAAAAAAGAAATCAAAGTTATCTTTTAATTCTATTTTCTTAGTTTGTTTCCTTGCTTCTCTTTAGTTTAGTAAGCCTTGTTAGGGTTAGCATTCAACTTCCTAACACTAAGCAAACACCAGAGCTCGTTTAACCAACTTCTGCAATTTTTGTGTAATTCTTGTACTTGCTTTAAATTTGATCATCGTGTGAACCATTAATTTAGGGAAAGGATTTTCAAAATATGATTAGTTAGTACTTAAATGTTTTATGAGCTTTGATGCTCATGTATTCGGTACATAATAAAATGCCAACATACCCAAGTCCTATGTGCAAGGTAAAACAAAATTTATCACATTACATCAAGCTAACATAACTTTTTCAAAAGTAAATGAAAACAAATAAATACTACTTCACAAGAGGGTAGCATCATGTAGTCTCGGACTAGTATTCCTCCTCGATGTCGTACCCTAAATTTTGCTCACATGTGTTTTATTTTTAGAAGCGTTTCAAAAGGAGAAAAAACAAATAAATGTATGTCAGCTCAATTGGTAGCTGGGCAGAGACGTCATGTATAAGGTCGCGAGTTTAAATCTCGTTGCATTTCTTTTTATT
Source organism: Vicia villosa (assembly GCF_029867415.1). Taxonomy (NCBI): domain Eukaryota; kingdom Viridiplantae; phylum Streptophyta; class Magnoliopsida; order Fabales; family Fabaceae; genus Vicia; species Vicia villosa. The sequence continues at coordinate 538,417 of NW_026705260.1, forward strand.
TGTTATTTTTTAAAAGGTTAAAAATCAAAAAAAAAAAAAAGGTTTAATGTTAACTTTTTGGAATATTTTAATATTATTTAAAATTTTTAGTTTTTTATCTATTTTTAATCATAAGATAATAAAAAATTACAAAAATATAAAAAATCAAAATCTTTTCCGATTTGTCATCCCTATTTCTTATTGTTTTTAATTGATCGCAATGTGTCATACTTGTTTAAGTGGTTGCAATGTGTCATACTTGCTTCTAATTGATCGCAATTTGTCATTTTTATTTCTTATTGATCGTCCTTTATCTCAATTTTATTTTTTCCTTTCTTAGTTGACCTAAAAATCATTATAAATTGGACTGTTTTTTTACACAAAGAAAATAATAATTTCACACAAAAAAGTCAAAAACTCTCTAATATCTCCCTTTCTCACACATATTTGTTTTGAGAAAAAATGCATTCACCACTCCACCTTTGCACCGTCGCTCCGCCGTTTGAGGTTAGACCTTTATTTCCCTTTTCATTATTTGTTTCATGTTTTGTTGATTGTTTTTATGTTGAAATAAGAAATTGAGTTGTTATGTTCATGTGGGAAAGATTGTTATATGTTGTCTTGTTTTTGAAAAGAAAAAGAGAGAAAGAAGAAAAGGCATCGTGAGGAAGAATGAGATCTGATGGTGGTTTTTTTGTTTGTTTTAATATTTACTTACCTTTTGTTATTTATTTATTTTTAATTTATTTTAGGCTTGCCACGTGTTTTAATTCCATTTGTTAGTAAAATTTTGAAAAGTCAATTTTGTTTACTCCATTACTAGTTAGTACACCTCTTCCTTACCATGTACACTACTTTTTCATTTTTTTAATCTTGGTTATATCTTTGTTTTAAGTATTTAATAGGTTATTTTTAATTACTATACATATTGAAGTAAAAAAATATAATTTACCAATCGTTAGTTGGTCCAGTGGTGATTGGCGCTGGATTTGGTAGGGGGATGAACCCACTTGATGCCAGAACTCGCCCCCAAACCGGACTAAACCGGTGCTATAAAGCAAAAAAAAAAAATTAATTAAATAAACTTGATTAATTAGTTAATAAAAATTAACTTTATGTAATCCCTTATCAAGAAAAATTAAATATTTTTCACAACAAATAAAATATATTTCTCAAATAAATTAGACGGAAAAGGATCTCTTGGACGTATGTCCATGTGGATCTCGAATATTTGGATACGAGTCGTATAGCTCACCGTTCAAATATTCGTATTCCATTCAAAATACGGTAAATAAACAAATTTAGTTCATTCTTCCGCGGATAAAAAAGGATCTCTTGAACGTATATCCCTATGGATCTCCGAGTATTTGGAACGAGCCGTATAGCTCTTCGTTGGAATAAAAATGGATGAAAAATGATCTCTTGGTGTGAGATATTGGATCAAACTCTAGTATGGTCGAAGGGTAGCTTCTTGGTTCGACAATTCGACAGGGTTAAGCATGAAGTCGAAGGTTGTTCACATGCTGGTGTCGAAGATGCTAGGGTTGTTAGCATGTTAAATTAGGTTTTAGTGTTTAAACCCTAATTTGTTAAGTTGGCTTGTTTATTAAGTTAGCTTGTGTAATGGGCCTTGTGGAAAAAGCCCATTAGGTAGTATGTTAGGTTTTATTATAAATAGCATACTAGTCTCTCATCATTGCACACTGCAAATCCTAATTTAGGGTGAGAGAGGTTATTTGTTATTCTTGTAAACTTGTAATCTTGTTTTCTAAGAGAAAGTAAAAGAATAGCAGTTATAACCAATTCTTGTGTTCTTCTTCTTCCTTGTTCTTTATTCTTCCCTTATTTTATACTTTGTTTTTGGCATTGAATTCACAACACTTGGGTGTATATCCTTGCGGATTCCTGAGTATATGGATACGAGTCGTATAACTCGCCGTTTGAGTACTTGTCTTCCACCTAAAAATAACTTCAACAAATCAAATCTTTTTTCCGCCTTAGCGCAATCAAATCAAAACATTTCACAATTAAAATCTTTCAACAAACAAACCTTTTTTTACCCATGAACTACAATATTCTCATTTTCCTATTGCACATAGGAATAAGTAGGCCCAAGATTTTCACAATTAAAATCTTTCAACAAACAAACCTTTTTTTACCCATGAACTACAATACTCTCATTTTCCTATTGCACATAGGAATAAGTAGGCCCAAGATTTTAAAATATAATTTGAAACTAAGATAACACATCATATTCAATCGATACTAAATGTGTTTTTCATAGTAGTGCATATTAAATTTTAAAATGAAATTTAATTTTATTGATTAATTAGTTTTAGTCTATTTAAATATAAACTAGACTACTTAATTCAATATAATTGTGAATAAACTGTTTGTCAAACTTAAACCTTAAAATTTCTTAAAATGTCAGTCTTATACCATATAAAGTCATTTTTGGTATTCTCACCTCTACTTTGCACTACTAACACCAAGTTTCATTTTTTTTAGTACAAAAGAGGTTTTAATGGCCTAGAGAGAAAGCAAGAAATTAACAAGAAATTTTAACTCGCGTAGAGAAAGAGACTCAAGATATATATCAACTAAGAAGGTCTTCAACACACTCGTTGGAAGATGTAGAAGAATGATGAGCTCATTGTTGTATAAGTTTAGACTGTAATTGGCTATCCAATCTGCACAATAATTGCCTTCACGCCAAGTATGATTGAATTTGATGTGTCAATCCTTTTGAGTCAATTTTTTTATTCTACGAATTAAAACTGAAAATTTTTTAATATCTCTTGACTCACCATATCTATCAAGGTTTTAGATTCATTCTCGACCATTAGATGTGTAAACCGCTCTAGCCAAGTTAGCTCCACACCATGTAACATCTCTCAGTAGTGAAAGCATCACACACTCCAATTTTCCGAGCATAACCCCTCACCAAATTCCCTGAAGAATCTCTGAATAAACCTCCACTTCCAGCTAAGCTAGGGAAAAAAGCTTTTATAAGTACCGTCACAATTGAGTTTAATTCAATTGTTATCAAGACGATAATATTGAGTATGTCTAATCTCAGTTCTCGATACCAAACCATTCTTTTGAATACGATTTGCGCTCGATCTCTCGCACCACATGCATGATTGTTTCTGCCGGCTTGTTAGGACACTGAAAACCCCTCCTCAACAATTTAAAATTTTAATTTAGTTAGTTATAAGCAAAATTATACCTATCACTATAATAAAGTGTAATATTCACAAACTTATATCAAACTACATAAGTTATCTACCAAGTTATAAAAAGTAACATCCAAAAGACTATAAAAAAACAAGAGTTTTCATAAGTTTCTCAAGTTCAAAAAAACAAGTGTTTTCATCTTCATCTCCAACTTAATTAAAAGTTCAATCATTATATAATAACATCTTCATTAGTATAATCATATTCAACTTGATTAAATTCATCTTCAGATGATAAAAGTTCTTCAATATTATAACTAAGATACGAATGTGATCATAAAATTAAAAAGCGTGGGAGAAGTTTTCATGAGTCAAAATATAAAATGTGTTTTTTAAAATTTGACAAAAAAGATAAAATTGGGTCAAAGAGTAAAATCTATCGATTTTATACAATTTTATACGATTTCACCTATTTTAGAGCGATTTAAATCATTTAAAATCATTCCATAATACAATTTTACATAAAAAAAAAAAATTTTACCTGCGATTTAATCCAAAATGTCGACTTAAAAATGTGAAATTTATGGAGTTTAGATTTTAAATTGCGATTTTAACCACCTTAATTGTAAGAGTTTTAATCCCTAAAAAAGATAAAACCGAGTATTTTATTGGAAGGAAAAAGCCGAATCCATATTTGTGATGCAAGAGAAATCCCGCAGCACATAGATCAAACTCTCCTCTGTGTTCGAACACGTAAAAAAAACTACTTGGCAAATGGAAGCAACAACATGTTTTGATGAATTGTCGAGCCATAACATAAGATTCATTGCACCACTTTTTAATGAATTGCACCTTTTGGAAATCTTTTGGATGACATAGATATCAATTGAAAACAAATTTTTGGAAATCCTTGGGATGACACATACATATTATCAATTTAAAACAAATTAAAGTAACATAATTCTTATAGTTTTCACTTTGATCGTTTCAGCTAGAGGTTTGTATGGTTGGTTATTTTCAAAATTCAAACTATAACCATTTTAATGGTTTGAATTTACAACCATAACCACATTTTAATTAAAATTGGTTATATAACCGGTTATAAATTTGGTTATGATTATATAACTGGTTTTTTTTAAAAATCCAATTTTAAAAATTATTTTTTTCGAATTTTTTTTTTTCAAAAAAAATATTTTTTTTTGACAATTAAAATATTTGAATTTGAATAATAACCGGATTATAACCGAATCCAAAATAATATAACCGGTTAATAACCATTTAATTATATCCGGATTATATGAATGGATAACCAAACCATTAATAACTAAACCGATTAATAACTATTCAATTATATCCGAATATTTAAAAATAGTTTAGATTTGGTTATGGATTTGGACATCAAAACCGGATATTTTGCACACCCCTGGCTGCAGCAACATTTTAAGCTGTTCTGAATCCTCCCGGAGGATTTTGGCAAGACACTAGTCCTAAGCATCTAGCAGGAACTTCAATATATGCTATTTATCCTGTTCCATTTAGAACATTTTTGGTCTCCAACACATTTTCTTTCTTTTCTTCTATCATGGTTATTTTGGCAGTCACAAATAAGTTTCCTTTTCAAATAGAGATAAGGTTTGCGATCCTTTCAATGGCAGTTACTTATCTTTCAGCTATTTATGCTATTACTAGTAATCTATATAATAGATATGATCGTTGGGTTATGTTTTCCGCGTTTGCTCCTTTGATGATAAGAGTTTTGCATGCATTTTTATGGGAACAATGTCATTGTCCTAGTGACTAGTTTGAAACTCTTATTTGAATTTGATAAGAAATTACACCAGATTCCAGATTTAGGTGTCTAAGATTTTATGAGGATTTGTACATGATTCTAGTGTTAGGGCCAGAATTGTCAAAGGTTTGGCTTCGAGTATGGTACTAAGATTTTTTTCAAAATAGTTCAAGACCGTGTTGAAAAAATTGGTGATGTTCATTATGAGTTTATTGTCATTTTCTTTTGAGCTTAAGGCTAGGGATGTTAGATTTTGAGTTTGTTATGGTTTTGAATGTTTGAAGAAAATTGATGGATTTCATGGGTTGAAGAAATTTGTTTGTAAAATGTGTTTTATGAATAAAATTGATGATAGAATAATTTGATAATTAAGATGTGGGGTTCAAACTTCAAATCAATTTCAATAAAAAAATTTGGATTTAAAATAACGATGGAGCAGTTTAAGAGTTTACTGAGTTTCTTAATTTTTTTCACCTATTATTGATCATCTTCTCAAACAGCAATAATTAAATTAACTATTTTTCTAATAATGTGGTAATATTTAAATTGGAATATAAAACGTTTTTAATAAATTATAAATTGAAAATAAATAATTTCAATTAAAAAATTAAATAAATCTGACTTGGCTCTACTATACCAATGCCACGTCATCAGTGAGGAGGTCAATTGTGCAAAATTGGAGGGGACAAACAAAATTCTAAGTGATATAAAATTCATGGACCAAAAAGTTAGTTTTTAAAATGGAGAGAATAAAAAAAATTAAAAATCATCAAATTAGGGGATCAGACGTACATTTAAGCCTTTTTAATACTCCCTCCGTCCTAGAATGAGTGATTTATTTGAAATAAAATGATGTCCCAAAATGAATGATCTATTTCAATTTATAATACAGGTTTTCCAATTCTACCATCTAATTAATAAAAATTCCATCATTTCCAATACATGATAAGAGTACTATAGTAAAACAATATTATTTCTTAATTTTATACACTTTTCTTTTACTGTGTGAAACACTGTACTAGATCACTTATTTTGGGAAGAAAGAAGTATAAATTTGATAAAATGATTTGTTTGTAACATGTGGGTCAATTTATTAACCATTTAAATTATTCTAATTTTTTTTTAGGTTAGTGTAATTTTATTTGAGTATATGTTTATTTAACTATACTTTTGTATATCTCTAATAGAAATGAGATACTCTATCACATAATACTCAAACAATTTTTGGATAATATATTCCGATGTTTTCAATATCTCTAATTCTCTATGCACTACCATACATTTTACTAAAACAGAATTCATCGTAAGCATATTTATAACAAGAATCTAAGACGGTAACAAAAAAATATTTCATAGCACTATCAGTGGCGGAGCGAGATTAAAAATATTGGGATGGCCGTTAACATAAAATGAAAATTATAAATCAAAATATAAAAAATATTATATATAAAATATTTAAGTTAACATAAATATATAGTTGATTATAAAAAAAAATTAAACTACATGATTTAAAAGTACCTTAAAATAATGTTTTACGTGTTTTGAGTGACTTGAAATCATCAATAATAGACTCGGAAGTAATGCTTGCACTAATCTCCCTTTCAATATATACTGTCATACTATCTCTTAGAAACTCAACATCCATCTTATTTCTCAACTTAGTCTCAGTTGTGGCCATAGAAACTAGAAGAGTCATGATAAGGCAGAGCAGTCTATCAATCAAGAAGTAAATTTCAGCCAATCCAGTTGCAACCAGACATTAGCATAGTTCTTGAATAGTTGATAAATTATTCAAATTTGATTCTTTGCAAGCAACAAATAGAAAATGTTGGAGTTGAAATCGCACATTATTCTTATCTTGATCACTAGAATCCATAGGATAATATTTTTCAACAAGAGAACAAATAGTATCAATGTTAAAAGCTTTATATCCATCTTTAGGAGACAAAGCACAAGAAAGGATTAACAATTCCATGATTTGCTCACTATATCTACTATTCAACTCTTGTAACTATTTGTCAATGGTAGTGAAAAAGATTTCAACTTTAAAATAATATTGAATTGTGACTTGATTCTCTTCCAGACGGGATCGTCCAAATCTTATTGTTGAATGAAAATCATTAAGATCAGAAATCTCAATACCATGCTTTTCACCAAAAGACCTCACTTTAGTAAATAATATATCACAACCGTTTTCTCTCAATTCTTGAATAAAACTCTTTGTTGAACGAACCAAGTGCATAACATTAACTACATCTTGATTTTGTTTTTGTAAGGCTTGACAAAGCATATCTTTTATCCCCCATAATCTCTCTTTCGTCAAGTGCAAAATAAATATAAAATCAAATGTCTTCAAGTAATTATAACAACTATCAAAGTAAATTCATGCCTTCAAATATAAAAAGATTTTTATGGTCGTGGAGTCTGTCATGAAGGCCAAAGATAATTAAGAAATCAATTTAGACAAATTATTGATGAAAACTAAAAACAATACTTTAAAGCAAAAGTCTACTCATTTCATATATATATATATAAAGTCCATACATAAATCACTTAGATATGAAAAATGATACTCCACAATTTTAATGATACTGCAAAAGTCCATATGCAAAAGTCTACTTATAAACTAACACAACACATGTCTGCTAATACTGCAAAAGTACCATTTTCCCATACATAAACCATTTGCAAGAAAATTTAACATTTATTTGTCAAAAAATTCACATACACAATTTAACAGTTATTTGTATAAAATTCACATACTTATTCCATAATTTTGTGTTCCATATTACTTTCAAACTGATTAATTTTGACTTCAATAATCAATATCCCTCTCTAATTCTTGTTACTGTATGATAATAACAAAATACAGATTCCAAAATTGCATAAAATTAACATTTAAAAATATAGAAAGTGCAGAAACTAACCTCTCTAAACCACAAATCCAACATCCAAAAACCCAGAAAACGAATCATCAGTACCCCTCCTAATAAAAAATATTTAAAATTTGAATATTTAAAAATAAATCCAAATTTAACCGTATAAAATTAGATCAGATCGTTACTCAATTATAAAAATCGAACTAAACTGCAATAAAATTATTTTTGATTCAATGAGTTTTTATCTCAAAACCGATCTGAAATGAACCGAACATTCTTATTTGATTTTTACCCGGAAAAAAAAAAAAAAGAGGAAGTTTAACCTTTGTGGCGAGGGAAAAGAAACCTACTTAGTTATCGTAACGGTAACATGTGCATAATGAAGGTTTTAAAAGCGAGCAATTCTTGCATGGACACGAACCTAAATCCATATATTTAGGAACAACCAATAAAAATAGAAAGAATTTAAATTTATTTAAAATTTAATTTCGTTTTTAATTGCCAACATGGAGGGTGGTTGTGATAATGGAGGAGAGAGATAATTTTAGTTTTATTATTTAATTTATAAAAAAATGTGATTGGTTGTGTGTAAATCCGGATGTTATAGCTATGTCCATCTAAGTATTTTCCTTTAAAAGCTTTATCTCATGATCTCTTGGCTAGGTTGTGCGAAGGTTATTTTCCTGCCATTCTCTCTGGACTGAACTTGTTCACTCAAAAAGACGATTTTGATTATGTTGAATAGCTAAGTACATGCTCTGATATAACTAAATGTAGTTTTGATTGTGAAATTACTGTAGTTAATTATAAATATGTGTTCGAAATCATCTCATGAATGAAACATATGCATTCTACACACATTAATTAGCGAGTGTATGATCGTAATGTGTGGGCACATTTTTGGGCAGTGTACAAATCAACATGTTTACAAAGTGTTTAAGCATTGGTAGATCAAGAAATTGCACATAACATGTTTCGGCAACAATGCACATAACGTGTTTGTGATTTGGTTTTTCACTATCCTTCAACGCTGGACTCTAACCTGATGGTTTGCAACAATGCACATAACGTGTTTGTGATTTGGTTTTTCACTATCCTTCAACGCTGGACTCTAACCTGATGGTTTGCAACAATGCACATAACGTGTTTGTGATTTGGTTTTTCACTATCCTTCAACGCTGGACTCTAACCTGATGGTTTGCAACAATGCACATAACGTGTTTGTGATTTGGTTTTTCACTATCCTTCAACGCTGGACTCTAACCTGATGGTTTGCAACAATGCACATAACATGTTTGCTTTGTTTACAGGTGTTTTCTTATGTTGCTTGAGCATCAAGTGTTTGATTTTATTACTTGTAATAATCATTGATTTTTCTACTGTTCTTATCCTGACTAATTGATGTTCTCACATGATAATTGTCTCATATAGTTAGCAACTCAGCCTGTGGTGAAGTCTGATGTGAGGAAACTATTTGGCCCACATGGGACAAGCATATTCTCTGCATCAGGATAAATTATGCTCACAGTTAAAAATACCAAGTGCCATCAAACGTTGCTTTCTCCATGTCTTGACACCACTAAGGTACGAAATCAAAATCAATGATCGCCACATATTTCTGTCATAGATAATGCTTTTTAAGTTTTAATTATCTATTTTTTTCTGTCCTTCCGGCTGTCATTTTTTACTTTTGACGAAGAGTTGATTGTATCACTTATCTTAATCATGCTCAGTTGATTTAATCCAGATAATAAACAAATTAATGCTGTACTTGATTGGACTGTAAATAGATAATCTAGTGGAGGAAAAGACATGAAACCAAATCATATATTGAAACATATATATTAACTTTTGCCTCTTGGTTTCAATTGCATCCTAACCAACCAAACCATATATTCTATCACTGTCAACCGGGTTATTTTCATTGAAATGTAGGGATTATGAGAATAGTTGAACTACTGAGAGGTTTGATATTATTATTATAAACTCTAGTCAAATTCTTGCATTGTTATTATCTTAATATTTTAGAACAGATACACTTGTTGTACAAATATATACAAGTGTAGTGCTGTAAAATGATAACATAGTAAGACTTGTAGCACTGTCATATCTAAACAGTTACTTATGGAAGATTTTAGCTTATTAAGTACTGATGCTAAACTGGGAACATGGTTGAAGTAAGGTGCTTATCAAGTACCATATATATTGTTGAACAGAGAAGTCCCACGTTGCATAAAATAAAATAGTGAGATTAAAAGAATTTATAAGCAAGGTGAGGTGAAAGACCAATAGATTTAGACCTTTTGGATCCATAAACTCTCAAAGTGTTGATGAAGTAGATAGAGGCCTAATTGAAGCGTCTAAGGTAGTCCTTCAAGGACTCCAAGTTAGGGGTGTGACAAAATGGACCGGATCCTCCCTTTAGCCTGTCATTTGTGATAGGCTGAGCCAAGGCTTTCAACCCGTCCCCTTTACTTTGCCCGTCCATCCCCATTTTTTGGTGGGCACGAGCCTAAACGTGTCTGTCCTGTCTGTTCAGCCCTTCATTTTGTGTTGATCGAGCCAAGGTTTTCAACCCGTCCCTTTACTTTACCCGCCCTACCCTGCCCCATTTTTGGCGGGCTTTGATAGGACGGGCATGGCCGTTTACCACCCCTTCTCTGCGTGCTGCTGCCAAATATTAAAGAGGCTGGTAGCTGCTAATTTTTTATGTTAGTTAGTTGAAAACTAGTGCATGAACTTTTAAACGGAATCAATGAAGCCTGTTATTGAATGCCAAGGTATCAGAACTTAACAAGGTCTAAAATAAAAAAGGAAGAGAAGGTATAAGTGTAACACGATCCAACCCCGTTGAAGGTAAGTCTATTATCTAGTCCCACATTAGATAAAAAAAATGAGGCTAAAAAGTTTACAAGCAAGATACAAGTCCCACATTAGATTATAAATAGTGATACTAAGTAGGTGTTTGGAAACACATTGGGTATCCAACAGAATGTACGTTTTTCCTGATGCTACAAAATGAAGCTTCGCTTTTTTCATGTTTTTTCGGCAATGTTACACACATTTATGGCTCGAAACACAACCAAACAATTACTAAAAGAGTTTATAGCAAGGTGAGGTTAAAGTCCAATAGGTTTAGACATAGAGTTTGAGAGAGTGTAATATGTTTAGCCTTTTTAGATCATAAACTCCCAAACTTAAAATCTAAAAGCCAAATATATAAACCACTCCTCCAATTGGGCTTGTGCTAAAGGATCCAACATATATGCTTATTAAGACTCGGTTGCTTATAGATATTTGTGAACCATAAGTTATGATGTAATGTCACTTATGATGAAATGCAAGGATGTGTGTTCATTTTGTGGATCTATTTAGAAATATTTTGAAGTTGTTGGGTTTGAGAGACGAGGTCTTAAAATTGTAAAAATGAGTAGTGTGCTCACCCATTTCTCTTTTAACCTTTAATCCTTCGGTTGTAAAAAAAAAAAAAAAAAACTCTTCAATTCTCATATAAAAGGAATTGATAATATGGAGTTCAACTAAGAGATAAGTAGTATTACGGTGTGACCTAATTAAGATGTATAAAAAGTGAACCATGAAGTTGAGTTGTTAGGGTAGACATAGACACAACCTAAGAATCCTAATATTCTAACTGTAAAATGCTGTATTCATTACCACTTGGAAATGTAGAAACATAGTTTGGGCGGTTATTAAAATAATGAGATAATAACCCTTCCACTATTTTATTGCGTTGATTGTTTTGCTTTTTTATCAATTTATAGTTAAGAGTGGGAAGTCAAGTGGGAAAAAAGGTTAAAAAGTAAAAACATTAATTTTGATAAGGTTGGTTCTTCATCTAGTAGTGGAACTATGTGCGTTGTAGTTATTATAGGTTATATTAATTTTCCTAAAGGGTTGAAAAATCAAAGTGCTTTATATGAAAACTCTTGCTTGCATGTTAAAGCAGCACTCTCTCACCCCCACCCTATATTTATTCGCCCTCAACAAATAAAAATGACAGAACATTCACATAAATACTGTGCTTTAGCTTTTAAGGTTAATCTTTTGACGTGGATAAGATCAACCTCTGTTATTCTTTTTAGTTTTAAATTTTAAAATGTTATAACAGTGTTTATAGTGAATCCTTGACTTCTTTTATGAAATTTTCAAATTTGTTGTGGAAGACAGTTGATCATGTTTAGTACACTGACTCATTTTTGAACCAGGTACTTCTGCTATCTTTTTCACCTCTCCAGTACAATTATCTTTATTTGTGCGTCATTTACTTTATTTAAATTCTTTATTGAGTAAATTGACAAATTGATACTCGAAATTGTAAGTATCAGCATACAATGTTAATCAAAATAATCATTCTGTTAGCTTTTGTTGTTAGAGACATGACATGGCATACTAACCCAACTATATGGTTTCTCCATGTTGATCTCAGATCAATTAGAGACTAATTTGTCTATGAAATTTAGGTCTCTTAGGGACAAGTTTGCAAGTTTTTTTTCATGCACAATTGCAAGTATTGATAAAATAGAAAATAGGGAAAATCTCTTTGAATTACATAATAACAGTGAGATGAGCAAAATTACTTACTTATGAAAGTTACTCTGTAATGACTTGACATTGATGTGAGATCCAATATGCAATGAGACATGACTAATTAATGTGACATGACAGGTTCTCTTATAAATTGAGTACCAATTTGTCTATTCAGTATTCTCTTCTGTTAAGTGATTGGGTCTAACTCAACCTACAAAATCGAATAGTAGAGTGAGGATTGCCCCCATTTATAAGAACATGTTCAGGTTATATATTATCCGATGTGGGACTCTCACGCCGAGGACTAAACAACTGGAGCGTGAAAATAAATGGTAGGTGGCCCGATAGCAGAAATCATAGAAGGTGGCCCACCGGATCTTAAACGAGACTCTTGATACCATGTTAAAAAATGTGGTTGGGCCTAACTCAACCCTACAAAACCGACTTATAAGGTGAGGATTGCTCCCACTTATAAGGACATGTTCATGTCATATATTATCTAATGTGATACTTTTAACATTTTCTTTTTGAAGTTTATCTTCTCCAATGGATTTGAGTGTCAAACTATTCTACTAATTGAAAGAGCTAAAATTTAATGTGAACAAATGTTATGAAAAAATCAAGAGTTGCAAATCAAATTAAGTAACGTATGAAAATATGTTCATAAATGCAGTCACTGCCTTGCAAGCAGCTATAAGGAGGGCCAAGTCTAAATTCGAAGATGGTATTAAAATCTATTCCATATTTATCAAGCCACCTGCTATTAGGTCACCATTAACACATTCTAGATATTTAATTAGGGTGTCAAGAATGAGTGTCATGAGTCTTACAAATAAAAACAATCATTTCACTTTACAAGTCAATTTTATAAAAGTTGAATTTTATAAAAGTTGAGTTAAACTCAACTTAAATTATAATAATAATCTAACAAAAATCTCTTAAAAATCTCTTAATTTGTATTTAGCTTAACAAAAATCAGTGCGGTATACTTGAGTTGAGCAAGACGTTAAGAATGTTTTTTTATAAAAAATGACTATGTTGTTTTCTTTCTTTAAATATAATTATTTTGGATAATTTCAAGTCCGCGTCACTGCAGCTATGAGGTATTGTTTGTTTTGGGTGTGAGAACTCTCACGACTTTATTCTTTAAGTGACATGCCTCGTTGTGTTGAGGTGTATGAGTGTTGTATATAAATTATTCCTAGTCTTGATTCCCAAAACTAGTCTTGATTCCCAAACAATGTGAGACTATTTTGACTGCCTCGAAACAGTTGTCATGTCTCTAGTCGAGGCTAAGGGGAAATGGTTTCCAAGCACGGTGGTGCTGGTTTTCGATGCGGCGGGGAATAAATGAACCTTCAAGAATAATACTCCAACACTCAAATCAGTTATTGAATAAAAAAAAAGGATATAATGAATTATAGTTAAAAAGCATTCATTTTGTTTCACATGTGATGTATAAAGGGAAATGATCATCCCTCTCTATAGGGTGCATCCAACACCTCTGAAAATTCGAAAAATGTTTTTCCTGTATCCGCAGATGCATCTTCGAACATATCCAAAATCACACTAATTCTCGTATTTCAGCCAACCTCCCCATTTTTGTAAAAAAATTACTCCGGAGATGCATCTATGTATTTTATTTGGGGTGTATCTTTGATGCAACTCCGTAACACCCCTTTCTCATTTATGGTGTTTTTATTCTCTGAGTTGATTTATTTAACAATTCAGTGATGTTTTCGGAGAAGCATGTCTGGAAATGTCAAGCGACAAATTGGATAGAGCACCGTCTTGCATGTTCTTCTCCCTCATGATCAAAAGAAGTTTCACCTTCAAAACTCTTACAAAAATTTCTATCATTCTCAATCAACTTTTCAACACAAAAACATCATTCTTGTATTTTATCACATCAAAGAGAGCACATTTAAAGGTTACGTTTCACCAAGCTTAAACAGACGACAGATGATGATTTAAAGGTTATGTGGAATACATTTTAACATTACTCAACAAATGGTTCGATTGAAGTGGATGCGACGACGATTGAAAGATCAAACTAAAATATTCTAAGGATGTTGCAACGTTTTGAACCACCCGTTTGTAATGGAATGTAATATTAAATTCATGTTAACGATTATCTATGTAATGTTACATATTTTGATGTTAATTTATGTTTTTCCAACATTTTGCCATTGTTTCTGGTTTGACCTAACAAAGGTTGTTACAGAGATGCATCTTTAGACTCAATTTAATGTTGATACGAAGATGTATCTTTGGACTAAATTTTAACAGGGTGTCCTGACAATTTGAGCAAACATGTATGTGGAAAAAGTGCGTTCATAGGCGAATTTCTGAATTCTATGAACAATTGTGATTTTTCACCGTGATGTGAAAGCACCCCGTGGGTGATTAAATGAGGTTCAATAATCTTTTTTGTATGGATAAAAATCATGAAAGATCATACAAAATTATTCTTTATTAATGAATGAGGAAGATAAAATTTAAAAAAGAAAGAAAAAATAGATACGTAAAGATATAATACTATTAATGATTCATACCGTTTGTAATTTAATATAATTTTTTTCTAAAATGACATATAATAAAAAAACAAAAGGGTGTATTATAAAAAATAAGTAAAGATATTTTAAAAAACTCCATATGAGGGGAAAATACACATGCCTTACATGAACATGAATCTGCTTTTTCATTGGCATTCAAATGATCAATTGATAAGTTCATTAATAATGATGTTAAGAAACAAACATGTATAGATTTTAACATTCATACAGTAAAAATAAGTAGTTCATTTTATTGCTTCAAATATGTTAATTGGCCATATATCTTTCTCAAAGTCAATTATGTCTTTTGTATGACCATACATATTAATGAAATATTACTCTTACATTTGTTTTATAGAAATGTGGCTCCAAGATTTCTGGAAAGAGAATTTGTTTTGATAATCAAATGTTCAGTATATCAATAAATCTATTGGACCAGAGTCCAGAGATTACTCAAATAGGAGTGAAAATTAACATGACATTGTACCTAGACACATATATTTTTCAGTAGATTTCCTATTGCTTTTTTTTGGTCCCTCCTCTGTTTTTTTATTTCTTACAATAAATCTTATATATTTTGTAGAACGGCGCCACACAAAACAAAGAAGAATAAAATAACTTTTGTTTTGTTTTGTGAAGTGGGGAATCGTCCTTGTGCAAACCAGCCAACCAATTTCATATCTCTCAAAATGTATTTTGCATCATTTATTTTTCCCTCATGCTAAGCACTAACGCACTCACTGTCAACCAATTTCATATCTCTCAAAATGTATTTTGCATCATTTATTTTTCCCTCATGCTAAGCACTAATGCACTCTCGGTATATAAGCTGTCAAAATGGGTTATCCGACCTTAAACGTATCGATTATGTTAAAATGGATCAAAATAGACTCAAGAATTACTATTCGAGTTCGGCCTTAGATGAACTTCGGGCTATCCGACCTTAAACGAGTTTTTTTATTTTAAAATAAAAATAAAAATCTCATAATATTTATTATAAATAAAATTTAAAATTATATCATTTCAAACCTAATATATTTTTAAGTAATTTATTATCGCTTATAAATATTAATGTGTTTTTAAATATTGTATATGTCTAAATTATTGTATAAAATAATACTTGAATATTTAACATAAGAAAAAAATTAATATAATACGATGAAAGAATGTTGATTATATTAATATATAATATTTAAAAGAGAAAGATTGAATAGAATAGAGATAAAATTTAGTGAGGTAGGAAAAATCAATGTGTTATTATGAAGTAAGACAATATAAATATTAATATATATTTTTTAAATTTTATAATTATGCGAATATATTGGACTACCCACGGTCCATATGAGTTAACCCTAATGAGTAGCGAGTTTTTAGAACTGGACTAAAAATATTCTGAAAAGTATGAGCTCTAATTTTAAAGCTCAAACCCTATGATTTTTTAACCTGACGGACCGATTCATATAAGCTAACTCATTTTGACAGCTCTAACTCTCAAATAGCATTATGCTTGTGAGATATATTTGTAATCGTGTCGGTGTTCAAGCGACACCAACACTTATGATCATATTTAATTTATTTTTTTACAAATTATTATAAATATCGAGATGTTAGTGTCTGTGTGGCGTTTCCGATATATATATATATATATATATATATATATATATATATATATATATATATATATATATATATATATATATATATATATATATATATATATATATATATATATATATATATATATATGTTTCATAACCTTTGCCAACATGAATATGTTATATTCTCTGAGAGGCCATATATGCGCATCTTTTCACTTATGCCCTAGTTATTATGATTTCATCCAAACCTAAAAAAATGATGCCGCCACCTGCATAATAAAATGGGTTTTGTAGCAACCTAATATCATGAGATTATGACCCTTAACTCTTGGAAGGGACATTCGACCCTTAACCAAGATTTTCTAAAAGTAATTTTGGTCAAAATATTCTTGATCGTACAATATTCACACGACAACAAGAGAAGGCACAATCGCTTTCAATTGTAAAGTTTTAGCTGCTCAATGGCAACTGTAGTCAGATATATATTAAGGGACCTTTCAACATCTCTAGTAGAGATTGTCGTACAAAATTTTATCAACAAAGATATAGTTTGTTATACAAGAGATTTGAACCATGAATGTTGGGTCCTATAGACATATTTTATATAATATAGAGGACACATTTTATATAATGTAGAGGACACTTGATGGTTCAAAATGGCAGCAAGTACTCCTTAATCTAGTCACTTGTTTCGAGCTCTTGATTTTATTTATTTTTCAAGATATAATTTATTTTTGTATTCATTCAACAACCAATGTATCTAGTCCAGATTAAACATATCTAACAAATAATTAATAGGACAGGGTATAAACCATGTATATTTTCATAACATCAATTTTTTATAAAAGATAAATTGGGGAAAAAGAAAACATTTATTAATTAAAAGAACAACGATGATCATTTAACAACCATTTTTTAGGGAATTTAAACTCTACACCTTGAAGTTACAAGGTTAAACATTTACTAATATAACATCAATTTGTTTATAAAATAGACAAAAAAGTTACAATTGGTTTGTAACCCACACAAATTATGAGAAAATTTTCAACATCAACTCTATAAGAAAAAGCTAAACTTAAATAAAATTGAAATTGAACTGACATAAGAACTTAGACTACGAATTCAACTTTGAACAAGCATTAGCATATAGTCCTGTTTCAGATCCTTCAACTCATTATCAAGCCCAAACACACTGATTTCTATAAATTTTAATGTAGCACTCATATCAGTCACTGCCTTAATGTTCTCATCCATCACTGAAGGACACATTATCAATTACTCTCTGAGATATGTGGCTACTTTATAGACTATGTTCGGGGTGGGAGTGGGTGCCCTCAATTGTATAAATAGGAAACTCAACATAAACCTTAATCATCTACTAATAATTCTAAAACACTCGGAATTATGATCATAACACATTACTGAAAATACTTAATAAGGCATTGTTCATAGCATATTGCTTGCAAGGTCCAATCCATATAACTTAGCAAGAATATACGGAGGCCATTATATCGAATAAATTACAATTGGGAACAGGGCCGGTCCTTTGAATTTGGGTGCCTTGAGCGAATCAAAAGAGTTGTGTCCCAAAAATTGTTTTTAACAATAAATACATAAGGATAAAAGAAATAATTGGATAAAAACACATTTTCATTTGACATTGTGCAAAAAGAATACAAGTATTGATCTTTGAATCAATGTTTATACTACATCAAAACATAAATCACTATAAAGAGACTTCTTCTTCTTCTTCTTGATCCGATCTTTTTTTCCATAAAAAAATTTACCAAGCCTTTAAAAATTATTTAAATATCCTCCTCTTAGTATTTTTTATTGCAAAATCATTAATAATTTGCCTATACTCAAGGTTCTTCAAAAAATTATTTTCAATTGAAATCAACGCAAGACTATTTAATATATCTTGTGACATAGTAGATCTCAAATAAGATTTTAATAATTTTAATTCAAAAAAAAACTTCTTTCAAACAGATACAACACTGATAGGAATAGTAAATATTATTCTATAAGCTATGCGTGCATTAGGAAAATAATTAAAAGTATTTAAAGAACTCAATATCATATAGCTTGATTTTGATTCAATTGTTAAAACTTTTCTAATGACTTTAAATTCTTCAAACAAAATTCCACTATCAAGATCAAGAGAATCATCATGTTTTAAACAAGTTTCAAGATGTTTACAACATGCTTTCAAGTCCCTATTAGACAATAATCTAAGCCTTTCAATACTAAACCAAGAATTCAAAAATATTTTCATATGTGCTATACTGCTCAAATTTTCTATCAACTGAGCCAATTGTTTAATCTACAATATATAAGAAATAGTTATTTCGGAAAGACTCTTCAGCAGACTCAAGATTCAATTGTGTGAGTTGAGATGGATTTTCATCATAGTGCTGTTTTTAGGGGATTTTCATCATAATATTAATTGATTTTATTCTACTCTATATTTTATTTATGGGAAATTACATTCTTTTATTAATTAATTCTGACTTTGTAGAGCCCCTATAATTTTGTTAGCCAGTATTTTTCAAAACTTTTAATATATATAGGGGTAAAAAAAAATTTGGTGTCCCTAAAATTACGGGGCCCTGGGCTCCCGCCCCGCGAGCCCGTGCTCAGGGCCACCCCTGATTAGGAAGATGACACCAATTTAACCCAACTTGAAAAGAGCAAGGTCTTAGTTGAAATTTGAGTCACCATAGACAAATTATGATGTTAGAATGATGTCTTGTAGACTTAAATTTAGGAGATTCCACAAGAATGAGTTATAGAAGATGACCTTGACGAAGAGTTGAAGGATCATCAAATTTTGTGTCAAGAAGTTTGGGATTCCCCCTATTCTAGAGAACTTCAAGCTCCCTCACTTGGGGACCTTTGATGGAAAATGGATTCTAAAGAACATGTGGCCACAAGCAATACACATATGGTCACCAACAAAGCAAAATGGAAATTCAAGTGTATACCCTTATCAGGAATTGTAAATGATGTTACAATTCGGTGGTACATGAATTTTCCAAGACACTTAATCCTATGATATGTTAACTTTTCTAAAAAATTGGTTCACCTATTCTAAGAAAGCAAGCACCAAAAGGTGACCATGATGAACTTGATCAATGCTCGTCAAGATCACTTTAAGAACCTCAAAGAATACCTCACATGTTTTAACGAAGCCACCATAAGGTGATCAAGACTCCCAAACATCAAATTCTCAAAAAAGGACCATAAGGGAGTTATCCCTCAAGAATATAATTGAATGGTGAATTAGGTTTATATGTTTAAGTGTACATGAAGAAAATTTTGATTTAACTTAGGAGTTTAAATTACACTTTATATATTAGACAACTTTTGTAAGGTTACTGCTCGCCCAAGAGCAACTCTAGCCTCACCGATGAAGCCTGGTTGGATTCTTGGGCGAACAAGTGAACGATGGAGGTCATATCACCCTTAATACCACCTTTGAGCATGTTAAAAACATTAAGAAATTGAAAGTGTGTTATCTAGTCGTAAACATCCCCATTCTCATCGTAGAACATCATTATAAGTCAACTAACTTTTAATACATTATGTGGGGCATATTCCATTTGATACTTAACATTGAAGTTTCTCCTAGAAAATGGAGAAGTCAGCATATTTAAAGGCAATCAAGAGGTTATAAAATCATATTACCAAGACAACCTAAAATTCAAACCAGCTAAAAACCAAGGACATATTTCCTCCACCCACAAAAAACTCTCAGAATGTAAATTTTGCTAAAGCATTGCTGACCTAGATCCTAAAAAAGACTTCAGTGAGAAACATGTGACCCTCATAAAAGACTTGAAAGAAGTGAAGATCAAAGAATATTCCCACCAAGTCACCAACCTGGACTTCTTTTTAGGAAGCATATGAGAACCATATAATGGCATAATTGTGGCATAATTGAAGAAGAACATCTATATATTTGTTAGTCAACCACCAGGCATGCTAGTTATTGACGAAAATGTCATAAGCCACAAGTTAGCCTTCATACCAAATGTGAACCAGTTATCCTAGATAAAGTGATATATGGGTGAAGAGATAGGAAAATGCGTGGAAGAAGAAGAAGAAGTACAAAAATGGGAGGAATTTAATTTCATTATAAAAATTAAGTACTTGTCTTAGCTCGCAAATGTAGTTGTGGTGAAGAAAGGAAACAAAAAATGAAGGATGTGTGTAGACCTCAATGATATAAGTTTTCTATTAAAATGATCCATATCCTTTGTCGAGCATTAACAAACTGATAGATGATGCCTCAAGTTAAAAGAATTTTAGTTTCATGGTTGCTTACTCCGAATATAACTACCAAAATTGATCCCTTTGACTCATCATTCACGATGCTTATGACTAACATGTGCAACTACCAATATAAGGTCATGCTCTTTGGCCTTAATAATGTTGGAGCAACTTACCAACTATTGGTGGATAGGTTTTTTAAAGGCCAAATTAAGAAGTAATTGGTAGTATACATGAAGGACATGATGGCCAGGACAAGAGAATAATGATGACACATTGAGGACTTGGAGGATATCCTAAGTTTGGTGATAAGGTATAATTTGTGTATGAACCCTAAAAAGTTCTCTTTCAAGGTAAGAGATGGAAATAAATTATAGACATGAGGAGTCTAAAATATGTCAAGGAAGTCCAATAACTAACATGAAGGATATCAACATTGTCTAGATTCTTATCTTGCACAAGAGAGAAAGCATTTAATTTCTTTGCAACATTGAAAAAATGAGAAAATAGCATGGGCACATGAACTCGAAGATTCCTTTAAAAACATTAAAAAAAATTCTTATATTCTCCGCTAATATTAACATGAATGAAGGAAGAATGTCCTTTGTTCATTTATTTTATTTGGGTCGACCATGCTCTCATCTTGGTACTAGTGCAAGAGGTTGAAGAAGATGAAATTTTGGTTTACTTGACAAGGTGTTCCGAGATACCGAGACACAATATAAAAAAACCAAACTCCTAGCTCTAGCTGTTGTCACAATGACAAGACGATTAAGGCCTTATTTATAGAGGCACATATTATTAGTGATGATTGATTATCCCATTAAGTACGTTGTAAGAAACCCTAACATCCTAGGAAGAATGGTGGCAATATTACAAATAACATGTTTCACCTCGGACCCGAAATGCATTTAAACTCCACTACAGTAGCGAAGTAACGAAGGGCATCATGAAAAGCTATAACTTTACCCCTCGGTTAATATTAAACTGAGGGCTTAAGTTATATGCACATGGGTTTAATCCCCAACATCTGCATTTCAATTATTTTCAAAACTATTGCATAATACCTCTCGGTTTTTCAATAAAACCGAAGGGTAAGATAGATTTTTTTAAAACTCGTTACATTGTTTACATAGAATATTAATAAATTAATTTGTTTACAATTTACTTTATTCACCTAAAATATCACAATATTGTTTACACTAAAAAATTAGTTTTCCTGAAGATTTAGATATTAGATCTTCAAATCATTTAATTTTAGGGAAGAGAAAATATTGGGTGCAAGATATTTTCAATTACTTTTGTTTGCATTTGTTTATGAAATAAAACAAAAAAATTAGATAAATAAATGATTTTCATCTCAAATAAATAAGTAAGAACACAAACCTTAAACCCAAATAATTTTGTACTCTTGCAATTTATCGTATAGATCTTTTCATGACAAATCTTAAAATGGTGGATGTAGATAGTTTCAAGAGCTTCATGATACTTCACAATGAAATTCAAAATGCTTTTTTTGATATTCAAAATAATCTAGTTAATTGTATTGAAGAAACCAAAAAAATGGATGAAACCGCACCATTTGGTATCTCCAACGAGAGGCATTTCTTGAAATTCCCGAGGAAACGAAAAATAAAATGTTCATCAGCATACTTATTGGTCATAGGATAATAATAACCATTCCTATGCTATAACAATTTTCTATAAAATAATATCCCATCAATCTAATTATAATTTATAAAATTTTATAACAGTTTGTTGTTATGATTGTTATAAAATTATAATTGTCATGAATATTTATATCTTAAAATTTGTTGAAACAAGTTATTTAATTTTGTGTGCAAATTATTAATATGTTGTTTTAAATTTTAATTGTAACTTATATAGATTATTTATAAATCGTAATTTTAGATATGAAAATTGATATATATATATATATATATATATATATATATATATATATATATATATATATATATATATATATATATATAAAGTATTATTGCATGCAATTGTATGGTTATTAGAAAAATAAGGAGAAAATTTTATTTTTTTAGAAATAGGTCCGTTTAGGGCCGAGGCCAATTTAGGGCTGGGCCTGGGTAGTAAAAATGGAGCCCATTTAAAAATGGGCTTTTTGAGCCCAGCCTTGAAAAGCCCGAGGCCCGCATGGGTCGGCCCGTTTAGGGCCGGGTAGCCCATTTTGACAGCTCTACCTATGCTTAGATGTTTGAACTTGGAACAAGCAAGCATCGTGATGGCTTAGCCGCTTAGGTATACAAAGGAGTATGTGGCACTCACATAGGACGAAAATCCCTGGCCAACAAACTCCTTAGAGCTTGATTTTACTAGCCCCTTATGTTCCTAGACATTATTGAGTATGTTAAGAAGTGTAACAAGTGCCAAGAATATTTTACCATCCACCATAATCCAGCCGAGATGTTACACTCAATCATATCCCTTTGACCCTTCTATATGCAAGGCAAAGTTCTCCATAGGACAAGAAATTCACCCAACCCATGTTTATACTTTATTTTAATTTTTTTTATTTATAAAAAGTAAAAAAGCATGGCACTCTTTTTTCCTCGTAAGGAGGTTTTAATGAGGCCAACATGATTTTATTTATGTATTTCTCAAAAATGATAAGCAAAATAGAAGTTCATCGATGGCCATTACTAAGAATACATGAAAGGAGAAAATTCATCCTAGATAAGCATGCCATCAACGATGGACTTAAGAGAGTTGCCTTTTGAGATATCCATACTCGAATGTAGAAATTTCTCAATAGACAAGTTGAAGCCAATTTGATAATCCATGGCCCCATCAAGCTTTAAACAATCAATGTCAACATCCAACTCCTCACATCATTTCTTCGAAGTGCAAAGGGACTGGACTACTCTCGTTTTGTGGAAGGAACCGGGGTAAATTTCTTGTGTCTTTCTTTTGTTTACTTTCTACCTCTGAACTTGTTTTATTCGCTGTAATCAATTAGATTCTAGACCTTATGTTGAGAATCTAATAAGAGTGTATTACTAAAGAAAGAAAAAGCTAACATAATTTAACCCCTTTCTTATATTTTTCTTATCTTCATACAAAACCTAATATGGTCACCCTAGCAAAGGATATCCATGTAAGTCCCCGCCTTAACGTTCCCCAATCACATAAGGAAGCATTATCAATTACTATCTGATATTTATGACTATATTATATGCTATGATCAAGGTGGGAGCATGTGCCTTCACCTCTAAAAATAGGAAACTCACTATAAATCCTAACCATTCACTAATAGCTAGGGGTGGCAAAACAGACCGAACTGTTGGGCATGCCCGTTTTGCCCGCACTTTTGTGCGGGGAGGGCCAAGGATTTAGGCCCTCGCCCTCTTGTGTGAACGTCCTGCCCTGTTTTTTATGCGGGCTTTTGCGGGCATGTTCATTAACATAAATTTTGTATTTTTAGGCTTAAAAAATGCAATGCCCGCAGGCTTAACCCGTTCCGCCCTCACTTTTTGCGGGGCAGGTCGATGTTTTAGGCCCGCACCCTCAACTATGATTGACCCGCCCATTTTTGTGCGGACTTTTGCGAAACGGACCTAAACGAGACGGACATGCCCGTTTGCCACCCCTACTAATAACTTTAAAACACTCGGTTCCGATCATACACATTGTTGACAAAACTCACATACCACCTATCTATCCACAACATAGTCTTGTTCATAATATATTGATAGTAAGATCTATTCCATCTACTTAGTTAGAACATAAACATTTTTAGTTGCCCAATAATACATAAACATAAATAAAGAAGAATATAAGCTTTGATCATAAACTTGCATGATCTTGTAAAAAAATACCCTACCCATCTATATAATAAAATATCTTCAATTAATTGAGCTGCGCGACTTTGATCTTCAAAATCTTCTTTAAAAATCATGTAACCTTTCCCACTTTTTTTGGGCCAAAATCTACAAGCTCATTAATTAATATTAGAATTCACGTGCTTTCTCTTATAAATGATAATCTTATAAAAAAAAGTATGACTTGTGTGGGTCTCTTTCTAACCTAACCATAAAATCTTCCAATGTTTCTCCCATATAAATACTAGTCCTCATCATCTCCCAAATTAAACCACCACATTGATCTTCTAATTCCATCCTTATAGCAACTTCTCCAACTCCAAGATCGAAATCAAACATGGGTCGGTATACAAATCAAGTGCATGTGTATGCACTTCTAATCATGTTAACATGCACTTTCTTCACAACTTTGCAGGCTCGTAACCTCCATGATCATCCATTGGTTCATGTTCATGTTGACAGCAAAAACCTTCTCCATAAACTAGGTATTCACACATCATATCATAAACAAATCAAAGATGCAGGAGATAGACTCTCACCAGGAGGACCTGATCCTCAGCATAATGGAAAATCACCACCAACAACCAAGTAGCTTCATTTTGTGTGGAGATTGGTGTGTCAACTTATCAAAGCATGCATGGTTGAGTAGTATAGTGGTATTTAATTTCTTCTCCCTAAGTAGTGTACTTCATAGTGCTTTTTTTTTTTGTTGTTTTGAAATAAAAATACCTACTTGTAGTAGGTGATTATGGTTTCTATTATTTTGTGTGCAGTGTGATTATTATTTTTCAGTGTTCTTTCATCTTTTTTCTTTTGGAAGTTTCTTTGTAAGGGGTGTTTGAGTGAAGAGGCTAAGTGCAACGGTTTTGTTTTTCTTGTAATACGTTTTAATCATATAATATAGCTTTCTTTGATTATATATATCATGCAAACAAATTTTAGTTTAATATTAGTTGGATATTAAATTTATATAAATGCAAAAATTATCTATAATGGGCAAGATATTATAAACTTTTATAATTATATATTATGGATAGCTCTAATTTGGTGCATTTGGAAGATGAGAAACACCATTATCTTTGACAACGGAGCGTTTAGTTTTGAGGAGGCGATATCAAACATCATGTTTTTTTCTTGGAGGTGGAGTAGTAATAGTGGTTTTAATAGTAGGTGCTCTTTTTACGATTGGTATAAAATACCTCTTCTTTGTAACAACACTCTCTAGTGTCTTCTCGATGTAAGGGTTGCACCCCTAGTGCGATACTTATATTCAATTGCTTATTAAAAAAAAAAAGTTAAATAATATGGTTGGAGTCGGGGAATCCACGGGGCGGGGTACTTTCTCCATTGAGAAAACTTTTTTCTCCATCTCCGTCCCCGCGGAGAAAAAAATCTTCAACTTCAATACTCCAAACAGATAATCTCCACCGTGATCTTCATTAACAGAAGCAAATTTACATTCCTAGGTACCATAGTAAAAAAACATTTTTATAAAAGTGCAATAAATACTCTAACAAACAACAATGAGATTTTTTTGGTAGACGAGACAATAATAACATAATAAAAATTTATAATATAATTGTAAGATCTTAAATTTGAGTTTAATTAATGATGTTCAATTTAATAATGTTAATTTGTTTTCAATTGAATTATGATTTATTCGCTTTTCTAATAAAAAAATATCAAAATTTAGACGTTAAGAATACAATTCATTGGATGTTTAGATCAATAAAAAACAATTGTTATTTTTTTATTCTTTTCCTAATTAAGAATAAATTCAATTCTATAAAAGAATGAGTACAAACACGCATTTCGTTTCTTTTTATCCTCGATTTATTTTAAATATAATTTTTTATTACATTTTTAACTATTTGATAGTAAAATGGGTCCGGTCCATTGAACATAGTCGTTTTGCCCGCACTTTAATGTGCAACGGACTAAGGTTTTAGGCTCTCACGCTTTAAAGTGAATGTCCCGTTTTTCATGCGGATTTTTGCAGACATGAAAATTAACATAAAATTTTGTATTTTTAGGTTTAATAGGTGTAATGCCCGTGGGTTTAGCCCGCCCCACCCTCATTTTTTTCAAAACGGACTAAGGTTTTAGGCCCGTATTTATAACTATGTCCGCCCGCCTCCGCCTCATTTTTTGTGAGTTTTTGCGGGATGAACGTAACGTACCAGGCATGCTCGTTTGCCACCCTACTATTTGGTATAGAGAAAGAGAAAGAGAGAAATTAGAGTAATAACAAATTATTACATGAGAAAAACAAAATTTATAGCTTTCTTACGAAGAATCTTAACAATTTATTGCTTTAAGTCTTTATTAAGTATAGATCTTACGTGTCTTTATTTCTTCGACTGTGTTTTGGGCTTTTAGCTTTTCTACTTCATTAGACTTAGGGTGGGAATAAGAAAGATCGAGTTAGACTTAGTCAATTTGAAATCTGGTATGTTAAAATTGTCAAAATTTAAGTTTGGTTTGCAATATATTATAGGTTTATTTTTAGATCCGAGCCTAACATTTTCGAATACCTGATTAGTCTATTAAGATATGTAAATGTCTACTCCATTTAAACATTTATAAATAACAAATCTAAATAATGTAAAATAGACTAACAAATTAAAAGATTAATGAGATTAAAAATTTGTTTTCATTGACTCATTTGAGTTCACCTATTAGCATATATTTTGTAATATTATTTAATTGAGAATACTTATGAAAAACAATTTATCACAACAACTTATGACATTGTTCATAAGATTTTTTCAATTTATTTTCATAAGTTTTTCAAGATAAATAAGTTTTATTTTTCGTATTTTAATTCAAAGTTCAAAATACAATATAATAATAATAATAATAATAATAAAATTATACATATTTATTCAAATAGATTGGTTTGATAGGCTTCAAGATCTTTTTTTTATAGTTTATAGACTAACAAATATAGCTAAATAGACTTATAAAAATAACATAGGTCTTTTCAATTTAAAAAAGTATGTCTCGGTCTGAACCTATGTAAGGTAGGTTGTATATCCTTGTTAACTAATCTGGCCTATTCACATTCCTAATTAGACCAAGCATTTTAAAATTTAAAGATGAATCATCAAATAAATAATGGAGAGATTCATTTACATGATTATTATTGGATTTTTTCTTTAGCCACCTCCCTATGGGGGTGACCCCCAGCGAAAAACCAAAACTACCCCTGCTTTGGAAATGAACTTCCGAAGCGCTTTTTTTTTTGAATTTTTTTTGTCTTCGGAAATGAACTTCCGAAGATGTCAAAACCGTTAATATTTTCGGAAGTTCATTTCCGAAAATATTTCTGCATATACAAATTTCCCTCCTTCACTATTTCATCATTTTTCTCCAACACTTTTCCAAACCCTCTACAAAACCCAATCAATCTCCATCTATTTTGGACTTAGGATCCACCGATTGGTTCGGTGAATTTTAGTTTGTTCCGGATCGTTTTTTGTATGTATTGTTGTTTATCATGTAAAATCGGACCGATTCAATACATGTATAATATAATTATGTTTTATGACTTGCTTGTCTAATTTATGGTTAATGTCAATTCCATATGTTCAATTTAGACAACACACTAAGCAATCAACAAAATGCAAAATTTATGTCTGTTTCTGCATAATTCGGAAATGAACTTCCGAAATATACATGTCTGGAGCCTATTTTCGGAAGTTCATTTCCGAAATGTCCCCTGAGGCAGGATAAGGTTTGTTATGCCATCAATGCTCCAATAAGTCTATAAATACACACTCTTCTTCATCCTCTCCACACCACAAAACACAAATGACACAAACCTACCCCCACCTAGCATTCGTCTACTTTGAAACCGGCTACCCGATGCCGTTCCAATTTCGCTTCTCGCGCGACACGCCGTTTGCGGAGTTGATACCGTCGCTCAACGCGCTTTTGCGCTATCCCGAGAATCGAAAGGTTGTCAAGCTCGAGTACCGCTCGCCATCGCTTAACGACGAGGGAGGCATTAAGTTCACACCTTTTGAGATCAAGAACGACGAAGATTTGGCGGTTTTGTGGACAACGTTCGACCGATTTTCTTCGAAGGGCCCGATCGAGTTGGACGCGAAACTTCAAAGATCGGCGGACGATGTTATCAAAATGTTGACTCATCCCCACCTACCTGTGATCAACAATATGTAACTTTAATTATATGTAATATTATCGTTGTAATCTTCACCCGATTAAATAAAGCGAATTGTTGTTGTTTTTCATTTTCTTCTGTCAAGACATATTTTCGGAAGTTCATTTCCGAATTCCCCAAGGGGGGTGCGTCCGGAGATGAACTTCCGAAACACCACATTTTCTGAAAAAGTAACTTTATTTCGGAGATGAATCTCCGAACTCAATATTTTATATTAAAAAAAACACGTTTTCGGAGATGCATTTCCGAAAACACCTTTTTTAAGAAAAAAAGTACAGTTTCGGAAATGAACTTCCGAAACAAGGGGTATTGTGGTAAATTCACCAGAGGTGGGCAAGAAGGTTGGGAGGTGGGTGAAGAAATTTTCTTATTATTGTATTCGTCTTTGAAATGTTATAAATTATTTAATCATTTAAAGATTGTATTCGTCTTTGAAATGTTATAAATTATTTAATCATTTAAAGAATGTACATCTCCATTTTACAAACTTTCAAGTTCTAATCTTAATAAATGTCTTCGAACATATTTCTCATGAATATTTTTTTTTTTTAAGATTACTTATAGCAAATATCTCTTGTTGTTCAACCTCCAAAGGGTGTAAATACATTTATTTTTTGGCCTGAAAAGCCATATTCAATTCATTTTCGACCTCATAAGCCCTTTTTCAACTTTATTTCATCGTTGTTAGCCGTAATTTAAGAAACAAAGCTCACATTAATCAGTAAAAAATTAGTTAATGGCCAATTTTTTTTTGCCATAATCTTCATTTTCTTTAATCTTATAAACTTATTTGCTATATTCCATTTGTATAGGTGAAATCATATTAACCCTATATATTTCTTATAAATCATCAACAAAACTAATCTCCAAAACTTATTTTTCATCATAATAATCCATCAACATCGAACTTTCAACCTTTATATTTTATGGTGACATTCATGGGCTTATAATTTCAACCTTTATATTTTCTACATAAAATTTAATAGTTTCATTACTTAGGATATAATTTATCTGAAGAATTCTCTTCCAATTTCTCAAGGTTTTTTCTTTACCCACATCCCTATGGGGTCATCTCCAGCGAAAATTCCATTTTACCCCTGCTTCGGAAATGCATTTTCGAAATATTTTTTTTTCTAAATTTTTTCAGACTTCGGAAGTGCATTTCCGAAAAAATCCCAAAAATTGGGATTTTGATTAATTCGGAGATGCATCTCCGAAAAAAAAAATCTAAAAATTCCAAAAATTAATTTTAGAATATGAATTAATTTATATATTATAAATTTGATATAATTTATAAGTAATAAATAATAATAATTATATATTTTGATATAATTTATTAGTTATGAATAATAATAATTATATATTTCTATTCTGATTCATATTTTAAAATTTAAAATAATTTTAATTAAAAAAATTAATATAATTTCACTTACAAAATGAGTTATAATTTTTTATTTATATATTTATATATTTATAATAATCATTATGTATTTACAAAAAAAATTAAAAAAATGAGTGTTTTAATTTATATATTTATATAATAATTATAATTATTATTATATATTTATAAAAATTATTATATATTTATATATTTATATAATAATTATTATATATTAATTATAAATATATTTATATATTTATATAATAATTATAAAAATTAAAAAAATGAGTGTTTTAATTTATAATAATTATTATATATTTATATATTTATATATTAATTATTATATATTTATATATTATATATTTATATATTTCACTTACAAAATTAATAATTATTATTATATATTTATATATTTCTATTCTGATTCATAATTAAAAATGAGATAATTTTTTATTTAGTTTAAAAAAATTAAAAAAAAGATTTTGTCTTAATTTTATTTAATGAATAAATTTTATATTTAATTCTATATAATTCAAAATTTACTTATGGAATTAAAATGTTTTTGATTTATATAAGTTAGTAAAATAATTTTTAACTTTCAAATAGTTTAGGATGTTTTGATTCACCTTGATTTTATTGATTCACCTTCATTTTATTGATTCACCTTGATTTTATACCTATTAATTGTATTGATTCACCTTGATTTTAATTTTTTTAATAATTATTAATTATTTCGGAAGTGTATATCCGAAACATTCCAAGACCAATTTGGTCTTGGAATATTTCGGAAGTTCATTTCTGAATTTCTCCAAGGGGGGTGCGTTCGGAGATGAACTTCCGAAAACACCACATTTTCTAAAAAGTAACTTTATTTCGGAGATGCATCTCCGAAATCAATATTTTATATTAAAAAAAACACGTTTTCGGAG
Source organism: Vicia villosa (assembly GCF_029867415.1). NCBI lineage: Eukaryota > Viridiplantae > Streptophyta > Magnoliopsida > Fabales > Fabaceae > Vicia > Vicia villosa. The sequence goes on from NW_026705260.1 coordinate 569,563, forward strand.
ATACATTTCCGAAAACACCTTTTTTAACAAAAAAAAGAAGTACCTTTTCGGAAATGAACTTCCGAAACAAGGGGTAGTGTGGTAAATTCACCAGGGGTGGACAAGAAGATTAGGAGGTGGGTGAAGAAATTTTCTTTCTCAATCTCAACATCAATAATTTTTGTCTTCTATAAATGCACCTTCCACAACACAAATATTAAAGTCACAAGATTTACAATTACGTTAAAAGGATCATCATCAACCTTCATTTTTGTTTTAGGCTTGCATCGAAAACAATTTGAACTTCTTCTATATCTTTTTTAATTGTATCCATAACGACTATCCATAAATTAGTATGATGACCGGAAATATAATACATTTTATAATACTTGTTTCCCTTTATTTCTCAATAGGTGGAATTTGATGTTTTCACTTAATAAATTTTTTTAATCTTCCAACAAATTATCAAAAATATTATCAGCTTTACTAATATCAAACAAATGCTTTCTTCTATTAAAATTAGAATTCGTATTTGAAATTGTGGGTTTAAAGTTTGGAAAATTATAAGGTGGTATATGTCTTAATTTAGATAAGTTAATACTTTGGTACTCTAATTCATAATTCATAATAGGTTTCATTTATACTTTTTTCCCTTTCCACTAAGACTACATAAATATTTTTATCATTTCCTCAAATATTTTTTTATTTATTGTTTTTCTTTTTAGGGTTTAATTTTTCGAACTTTCTGACACAATTTTCCAATTGTGATATATCTATAAGTTGTAACCATTTATACTAATTTATATCATGGAGTCATAGCCACACATTTAGCTTTTATTTGTCTAAATATACTAATGTGATCATTAGTTGATTCATTACTTTTTCTTGTGAATTTTAGCTAAATCTACAAAATTAACCTTGATTTATCCTCTAAAGAATTGCTCATGAAAAAGAGTTTCTAAAAATGTTCCTAGTTCATTTTTGAACTAGGTAGTAAAGTAGTAAACTATGTGAATGTGTCTTTTGTTAAAGAAGTTGATAAATATTTCTATATTAAAAACTCACCACTAGCCAAATCTCCATATTTAATATGGTAATAGTCGTATGTTCAAATGTTGAATTATCTGTCACACCAAAAAAATATATATTTGGGGATTTTAACTCTTTATTAGGGTATAGTCAGATGTCTCAAGACATTGACAATAGGTCTTTGTGTGTATTATTTCTTGAGAGACTAGAGTATAGTCAGAATTTCTCAAGAAGACATTGACGGGTAGTCTTTTTGGTTGTAATCAGTTTGATTATAGTGGATTAAGTCCTTGTTGATAAGAAGAAATCACCTTAGCAGGTGGACTAGAGGTAGCTTTGACAACAGCAAACCAGGATAAAAATAATTGAATTCATTTATTTTTGTTCTTGTTTTATCTTTGTTTTTTTTATAGAAAAAGTTTCAAATCTAGAAATCCAATTCAACTCCCCTCTTTCTTGTAATTCTTATACCTTCAATTGGCATCACAGCTCCGGTTCTGATATTGGTAGTTATCAAACACTTCACTGTGTCAGATAAAGATCCAAAAATTCTTTGAAACACAACGGTAGTAATCCCTCCACCAGCTGCACCCGTTGTTAGTGAAAGAGATCACTATAGTGTCAAACCTCCAGTTTTTGATGGAAAAAAGTTTGATTACTGGAAAGATAGAATAGAAAGTTTCTTTCTTGACCATGATGTAGATTTATGGGATATGCTAATTATCGGATACGTTCATCCTGTCGATGCTAGTGGTAACAAGATAGAAAGAAGAGTGATGACTGACCAACAAAAGAAAGATTACAAGAATCATCACAAGGATAAAACCATTCTGTTGAATGTTATTTCATACACTAGGTATGAAAAGATTACTAACAGAGATACAACCAAGATGATAATTGACTCATTGAGAATGACTAGTGAAGGGGATGCTCAACTGAAAGAAACCAAGGCACTTGCCTTAATATAGAAGTATGAAGCCTTCAAAATGGAGGATGATGAAACTGTTGAGAACATGTTCTCAAGGTTTCAGACTCTTTTTGCAGGACTGAAGGTTCTCAACAAAGGATACTCCACTATAGGTCATGTTAAGAAGATTATCAGAAGTTTTCCTAAGAGATGAAGACATATGGCAACTGCGCTGAAACTGTCTAAGGATTTGAACAACATTACTCTTGAGGAACTTGTTAGTTCTTTGAGAAGTCATGAGATCGAGCTTGGAGAAGATGAACCTTAAAGAAGAGGAAAACATATGGCTCTGAAATGTATGAGAAAGTTTGAAATGACTAAAGCCTCACTACGCCAAATTTAAGCTACTAAAGCGCAGCTACTAAAGCGCTTTTAGCAAAAGCGCTTTCGTAGGGTTCGCTAAAAACAAAATTAATAAACAAGGGAAAATGATGCAAAAAAAGCGCTCTGGTAGGAGGGGTATGAGAGCGCTTTCAAAAAGCGCTCTGGTAGGGGGGGTATGAGAGCGCTTTTAAAAAGCGCTCTGGTAGGGGGGTTATGAAAGCGCTTTTAAAAGCGCTCTTATAGGGTGGGTGCTACGAAAGCGCTTTTGGGATAAAAGCGCTTTGGTAGGGGGTGTTATTAAAGCGCTTTTGAAAAGCGCTCTGGTAGCCCATTTAAAAAATTATATATTTTTACAAACACACGCGTTTTGTTTCAGATCCAAAACACGCGAAACCCTAGCATAGAAGAGAGAGAGAGAGAGAGAGAGAAAGAGGAAGAAGCTACACTCCATCGCCTCCACCCCGTTACAGCCGAAGAGGAGGCGGAGGAGGAGGTCGCAGCCCAAGTCCCCGTCGCCGTCACCAGTCTTCTTGTTCGCAACCTCCGCCATGACTGTAGGCAGGTTTCTTCTCCTTTTTCATCAAATCTTTCATTTTTTTCCTCCAGAATCAACAATTGAAATGGATTGTTTAACATCGTTGTGCATTTTTTGAAATGGATTGTTGTTGTTTATGTTTTGATTGGAATGAAAAGTGAGTATTTAATTGGAGATTAAGCAATATAAAAGTATTAAAAGAAAAATAAGTAGTAGAAGTGAAACATTGAATAAAAAGAGGAAAAGGGTAAAGTGAATCATTCCTGGGCTGCAGGAAACAAATTTTTATTTATAATTTCCCAAAAAAATCCGCAGCTATACCTTTCGAATATTTTTTTTGCAGGTAATTCGTGTTTTTCTAGTAGTTGTATAATTTCACTTGTGAGTATTAGTGAGCATTCAACTGCATAAGTCTTTACTTTTCATGTTAAGGGCATGTTTAGGTGAAGTTATTTTAGCTTATCTGTTGACTTAAGTATGCACTTGTTATGGAAGACAATGCGAAAAGAACTTATGACATTTTCATTAGTTGTTTTAAGCTTATTTTGTTTAGCTCTCTTATTATAAACATTTCATATACAGGACTTGTTTGTTACATATTATAAAAAAAAAAATTGTTTTATGTTGCTTGTTCAGAGTTTGATCCTTGTGTTGATTTTTATGTTTACTTCGTATGAAATCTTTTGATTTTTCTTGTTATGAATTTTTTTTTATGTTGGAAATTGGAATTGTGCAGGAATTTTGGGTTGGAAATGAAGAGCTTGTCAATCTTTATGAGAAGAGACTTGGTGATGCTGGATATATTCATTTTAAGCTCGGAAGGACTAACAACTGTAGGCAGGTTTCATCAACTTTTACATGATTCAAGATTTTCTATATGTAGTTAGTAATAATCACGTTTTTCTATTGTAGGTTGAGCTTCAAACAGTGGATGGACTGGTAAAGGATAGAACAAAATGTGCCCCTGCCGATTATGTTCCACAGAATAAGAATCAAGTAATGTACCCCGAAGTCTTCTGTGGCAGGATCGTTCGGGGTACAGTTATTTGATTCATATTCTGTGACACAATACAACATAGCTCAGGTGACTACTGGTTCTCCACTAAAGCATCAATACAACATAGCTCCAGATAATACAGGAAGCGTACATTGGTTGCATAAGAACTCGGAAGTTGTTTCCCATTTAGTTGTTTTGGTTTAGAAATATGTGAAATGGTTTAGTTGTTTTGGTTTAGAAATATGTATATATGTATTTTGATTTACATTAATGGTATATAATATAATACTTTTTTTGTATATAATCGATATCGATTATAATGGTATATATCGATTTGAAATGATAAATTATAGGTTCATGAAAAAATACTGCCAAAAAATAGTAAATTACAGGTTCTAAAATATTGCTGCCAAAAGTGCAGGTTTAGAAATAATAAAAAGCATAAAAAAAAAAAAACGCAACATACGAAAGCGCTTTGGATAAAAACGCTCTTATAGGGGTGCCTACCAGAGCGCTTTTTCCTGAAAAGCGCTCTTAAAGGGGGGCCTACAAGAGCGCTTTTTCCAGAAAAGCGCTCTTATAGGGGGGGCCTACCAGAGCGCTTTTAAAAGCGCTTTCGTAGCCTATGCCAGCGCTGGCTTTGGCAGCGCTTTAAAGCGCTGTTAAAGGCCAAAAAAAACGCTTTTAAAAGCCTTGCGCGTTGTAGTGCCTTTCAAGGTGAATAAGATGAAGAAGAATATGAAGTAGATTATGAAGAAGAAGATGAGATATCTCTTCTCTCTAGAAGGTTAAACCAACTCTAGAAGAAAAGACAAAAGTTCAGAGGTTCAAGAAGGATAGGTGGTCGCTTTGAATCTACTTCTGGCTAGAATAAGTCTGGTGCTAGCAAAGACATCATGTGTTTTGAATGCAAGGAGCCAGGTCACTACAAGAATGATTGTCCCAAGCTCAAAAAGGACCAGCCCAAGAAGAAGGTCTTCAGAGGGAAGAAGAAAGGGTTAATGGCTACCTAGGATGATTCTCATTCTTCACAAGATAACTCTGAGGAAGAGAAAGCAAATGTGACGCTGATGGCAAGCATAAAGGCATCTGATGAATAAATTGCATCTCAATTAGAATCTGAATCAGACTTTGAAGAGGTATTTTCTGACCTATCTTGTTCTGAATTAGAATTATGCCCGTCTGAAATTTTGGAAAAGTATCAGAAAGCTTCTTAACAAATACAAGAATTGAAACAAGTCCATGTATCTAAGTCTGAAGCACACTATAAGCTTAAGAAAGATTTCTCTAGTTTAAATGAAGAAAAATTTATTTCGAAAAATGAGAACTTTGTTCTAAAAAGCAAGAGCTCAAAACTTGAGGAAGAAAGTCTTTTAGAAGCTTTTGTGAATTCTGATAATGTCATAAAGAAGTATGAAAAATATTTTCAGAAATTTCTTGCTAGAGGCATAAGCAGAAGCATAATGACTTTAATAATCTATGGAGTTAACATAAATGGAAAAAGAGGAATTGGTTATGATTATGATGATGACTCTACTTCAGAAAAAGATGATAAACCAAAAAATCTTTATGCTCATTTTATCCCTAAGGGTTCACAAAATGGATTTGTGCCTAAAGAAAAACTTATTTCGAAACCTAAGGAAAAATCTAAGGCTCATTCTCATTTCAACTATTCATGTAGATATGATTATCCTACACCTAAACCCAAGTTTGTTAAGAACTTTGGGAGTACTAACAAGAAAGGACCCAAACAATTTGTGTACCTAAGGAAAAGATAATCTATGTTGCAGACATCCTTAGCATCTCGATTAAAACACCAATCATGGTACTTGAACTTGGAGGCTCACGACACATGATGGAAAGAAGGCATATGTTCCAAAGCCTAGAACTTAAGCCTGGCGTATTCGTAGGTTTCATAGGTGATCAGAAAGGAAAGATCATTGACTCTAGAATAATTGATAATGGTTATCTCCCTTCTATTACTAATGTTTTACTTGTTGATGGATTACAACATAATCTATTGTTCATAAGTCAATTAAGTGATAATGGTTATGATATAATCTTTAAGCAAAATTCATGTAAAGATGTCAGTCAGAAAGATTGCTCCATTATGTTTAATGGAAAGATGGCTCTATTATCCATACCAATCCCTTGCGTCTGCCACCAAGGTCTCTAATTCACCCACCTCTTTTTCCTCTACTAAGCATAGATTTAGACCTAATGAGGTGGCTTTGATTGAGAAGTATCTATGAGTTTCTTGCTTCTTGTATGTTGTACGTCATTCCCCGATTCTCCACCACTCCTACAAATGTTTTCTTGAATCTTGTTAAACCCTCTTCCTCCATGTTATACTCATAGTATGCGAACAAAGCTTTTTTTCTCCTTTTGTCCTCTGGGTTTAAGTTTACTCTAGTTGTGATGGTTCCGAATGACTTGTGCGTATGATTGTTTTCCTCCTTTCTCATTTTGTGGTATATGATGTTTTGTTATTTTTCTTGGCCTTGCATTCTTCAAATCGACTCCGTATATCCTTGCTCTGTTTGTGTGGTTTCCTATACCAGTTGTCCTTTTGTCACATATCCCCCCTAGAAAACTTTAGTATGTTTGCTTAGATTTTCCTACTCCTAATGAAATTGTTATCTAGCCTTGTTGCCAACACCATTTCCTCTTGCACATTGTTGAACCTAAAAAATTAAAGTCGTATCTCTTTCTTCTCCTATCGTTCTTTGGTAGATTATCACTTCTTCAATCTCCATATAGTCTTTAAAGATGGAGTATATCTCTTTTGCTCCAAAATCATTAGGTATTTTTGTAAAGAAGAATGTTTTGACATTCTTTGTCTCCTCTTCTCTTCTCTTGTTTCCTATGTGCGCATCCCACTTGCTCTTTACATTTCTTCTAAACCGACCATGTCTTGTTATCGTTTGCCACTTTATTACTAGAAGTTTTTATGTTGATGATGGTTGAATTAATGGAGTTTGAATGTTTGATGAATGTTGAAGAAGGTTGATTGGAAAGGTTTGGGAAAGTTAGAGAGAGGTTGGAGCTTCTCACTCGGTGTTGAATTTTTTAGAGAAAAAAAGAACGTTTGAGAAAATATTTTAGGATGCTAAGATAATTTTTAGGTGAAAATAGGAGAGCCAAAACTCAAAATAGTAATAACATTTAAACTTTGGTTATTATATAATCCTAGTGTTTTTTTTTTAGGTTTGCTATTTGTACACTAAAAATCAATCAAATTACACCTACACCGTATAGTATATAACATGTGCATGGCTTCATGTGTGTGTCATTAAAATTAAAAGTAATTACTCTCTCCGTCTCACAATAAGTGTCATTTTTCATATTTTTATTTGTCTCAAATTATTTGTCCATTTAAAGTACCAATGTGATATTTATTATTTATTTCCACCAACTTACCCTTATTTATTGTATTTTAATTTATTTAAGTACTCCACTACCTATTATTAATAAGGTTATTTGAATAAATAAAACTCATTTTATCATTGAAATCAGTATAATTAATTATTTTTAAAAAATATGAAAATCTCAAAAATAACACCTATTGTAAGACCGAGTATTAAATATTTTAAAACAACAAAACCGTATAGAAATACGGTGTAAGTGTCATTTATATTGTAAATATATCTTTTCTGTTTTTTTTTACATAACCAATAAATTGAAAAGAGTGTAAATGGTACTCTCCAATCCAATGAGATACAATGAGATGAATCTAAACAATAATATAATACTAGTATCTAGTCAGCTTAGTTCTAAATAAAACCAGTCTCAACACTCAACTCTCTACTCTATTTCAAACTCTACCTGACCAAACCTTCTTGTTCTTTGCATGGAGAAAACAAGTAAAGTACGATATTCCAAACTTGGTCTAATAATAATCTTGATGATATTCTTCACTTTTATCACTAATCTTGATGCTAGAAGACTTGAAGGTGGAAGACATCATATCGATAGCCAACGTCTGTTGCATGAGTTAATGTCTGATAGAATAAAGCAAAGACGTAGTTCTCGAAGTGCTCTTGAAGATAAACCCTTACCAGTTGCAGATAGGCTTTCACCAGCTGGACCAAACCGTTCACATAATAATCAGGTCCATCGTTGATTTTGTAGTTCAATCCTCACCTCGTTTTTTTGTTGGATTTGAGGTCATGTTTTGTAATAAAACCCTCACTAAAACCATGTGTTCTATACGAGGATATGTTGCTTAGATGTGTTGGTTTTTTTCATTACTGTTTTGCTGTATGTTTTTTTTCACAAGTAATGAGATATTGTGTGTTTTTTTTCTTTCCAAATAAGGAAATAAGAATATTTGTCTTATATTGCAACATTAGTTGTTTTTTTGGCTCTTTACTTTATATAGAAAATTAATATGCATTTTTTTTATTACCGCCACCGGTTTAGTCCGGTTCGAGGAGAGTCAGTTTTAGTATCAAGTGGTTTCAGCTCCCTCCCGATCGCAGTTGCGAGGGATCCAACCGTGGTTCGACCTACCAAATTCAGCGTCAATCACCATTAAACCAACTAACGATTAATTAATATGCATGATTTAGTTTAGTTTTATAAAAAAAAAAGTGAATTTTTATCTATCTGACTCAAAGAAAATAATTTAGTTTTTTAATATATTATCAGTTTCTTTAATATTAACTCTTTTATTAGTTCTCGTCATTTTAAAGTGGAATTCGTTTTCAAAGTAAGAGATCTGCATTACTTTCACACATCTTTTCTAGTTTCATAGTTTCATGTTTTGAGTGAACCTTGACATAATTTTTTTTGTCAACATGGTGGATTTAGTTGTTAATGATTGAGTTCAATTCTCACAAAGCTAAAATATTGTTAGAGGATGATGTGCAAATATCAATTGTAAGGCTTAGATGAACTGATAAATATTAATTTTGTTAAATTATATATGTTGTTTTAAATTCGTATGTGAATTTATGGTAGATGTTATCACTTTATCTATAAACCAACAAAAAAAAATTATAACTAATTTTCATATTTTTTCTTAATATTAAACTAGTCTAAATTCTTATTATCGCACAAAATGTGTATGACGGACTACCATTCTGTCTAAAATTTATCACAATTAAATCATAAATAAATAATTCATAAAATATAATTATCATGATTAAATCAAGTATTTAGTGTTATATGTGTAAGGTTAAATTTCGAGGTAGTTTAGAACCGACTTATTAAAAATAATTATTAAAAAACTGTTTTAAGATTCCTTCCATTTCATAATAAAGATAACTTTGAATAGAAAATTTTGTTTTAAAATGAGTGTCACCTCACTTTTAACTATAATGTTTAATTAATATTGTATACATTACTTCATAAGCATTAGTATATAATAATAAGCTTAGTTTAATATAAATGTCATGTATTTTAAAAACTTTATTGTAACATAAAGCGATAGAACTGCCCAAAATAAAACCAGAGCAAGAACACAGGAATAATTTAATTTTTCTATTCTTCAAAGTGGTGGAACGAAATTAAAATTAGAATTTTAATTGAATATATAAGATGCTAGAATGACCAAGTATCCATTAAGTTACAGTCTGGAAGTAGCATTAGAGTAGCTAGCATGGGGACAGGGAGATCTTTTCAGTGAGTTTTAGGCAACCCAAAGGACAAAGGTATCTCAATCTTCATCTCGATGGTTAAACCATATAACTATGCACCTTAATTAAAAAGATAACTTTAGCAATTTAAGCTACAGTTGCTACCAAGAACTCACTTAACTTAACCTTGATTTTCTTTTTTAGGAAAAAAGCCAAAATGCATTTATGAAAGTAAGGACAAGTTGTGTTATCACTACATCAGTTAACATGTATAAAATAAGGCCAACACATACGAGTGTGTTTTGTTTAGGGATGAAAATGAGGTGGAGGAGAGGCAATTTCCTTCTCCGTCGCCACCATCAAATCATGGGTCTGTTTGTTTTAGCTTTAAAAAAATATTTTTTTATTTTAAAAAATAAATTTTTTAAAACCGCTTTTTTAAATATTACAAATTTTTTATATTTGTATTTTTTTAAACTTTAACATTCTATAACAAAAATATAGATTATTGAAAACCAAAACTTAGTCAAAATCGTAATTTTTTAAAAAAATGTTATTTCAAATATGATTTTTATGAAAATCTATATGAAATAGCTTCAAAATTAAGTGATTTTTAAAAGTTTTGATATCCAATTTTTTTTATATAAATAAATAAAATATCTAAAATCACATTTTAAGAAAAATTATTCATACCAAATTTTCATTTGAAACTTTTATTAAAAATTTCTTTGTAAAATATTTTTACATAGAATTATGTAACACTATAAAAATCATTTTTTTAAAATATTAAAACAAACGACCCATCATATCTAGTATTATTATAAATTAAAAACACTATCAAGATATAAAATAATAGTACTTTTATAATTAATAGTAGTAGTATTTTTAAAGAACTATAAATTTTAAAGACATAAATCATAATACGTCCTTATAAATAATAGTATATTTAAAAAACAACCTATATATCATAGTAATTCTTCATAAGAGCAAAGTATACAGAAGAAAAGAATACTTCAATTTTTTGGAGTTTGAGGAAACTTTTCTCTTTCTTCTAAAGGATTTTAAGCGAGATTGATGGGCTCTTAATTAAAACTAGTAACAAATTCGTCCATACGCATCAGTTCCGTTCTGTTACGCGCATTTGATACATCATTTATTTTAAATAGAATATTAAAAAAGAAAAAAAAATATTTAGATAAATAATTGATTATTTATATATATAAATGTTTAGATCAATAATAAATTTTTTTCGTATACTATTTTTTAATATTTGATCATAAATATCATTTCTCGTATATAAAAATATTTAGATCAATAATAGATTTTTTTCCGTATGCAGACTTCATTTTTGTTTAGGTATCATTTACAAAAATATTTGGATCAATACACTACAACGCGGAAGGGCTTTAAAAGCGCTTTTTGGGCTACTAAAGCGCTTTAAAGCGCTGCCAAAGCCTAAGCTGTCGTAGGTAACGAAAGCGCTTTTGAAAGCGCTCTGGTAGCCCCCCTTATAAGAGTGCTTTTTCCAGAAAAAAACGCTCTGGTAGCCCCCCCCCCCCCCTATAAGAGCGCTTTTTCCAGAAAAGCGCTCTGGTAGCCCCCCTATAAGAGCGTTTTTTCCAGAAAAAGCGCTCTGGTAGCCCCCCTATAAGAGCGCTTTTCCAAAAGCGCTTTCGTAGGTTGCGCTTTTTTTTATTTTTTATGTTTTTTTTTAATCTTAGGCAGCGCTTTTAGTAACAAAGCGCTTTAGTAGGTGGCCATTTAAGAGCGTTTTTTAAAAGCGCTGTCGTTGCTAAATGAGGTATTTTAAAGTGCAACCTGTAATTTCAGCCTCCCAGTTCGACCTGTAATATTTTCGACCTGTAATATATTTTCAACCTGTAATATTTTCGACCTGTAATATATTTTCGACAATATATTTTCAACCATAGGTAGGACAATATATATATATATATATATATATATATATATATATATATATATATATATATATATATATATATATATATATACTAATATAATACCATTATAATATCCAAAATTATATATATATACATCATTATAGTTCCTATCAAACAAACTAAATCATGTAAAGTATGAATACAGAAAGTTTCACATGTAACTAACTCATGTCAAACAAACTATATCAGTAACATCAACAATATTATACTTCAAATATTGGCAACAGTGTGAACAAAGTTAGTAACCATCCTAGAGTACTATAATATTATACTTCAAATCGACACAAATCCTACATGAATAGTTGCTGAATATAAAATTGACACAAATCCTCTTTGATTTCTTCCAACTTAAGTCTCGTGTAAGAAGCAGCATGGAATTCGTCAAAGTACTACAGAACAAAAACATAATATGAATGATTTAGTTAAATGTAATAAATTATAAGAAATTATCTTAAGTTATAAATTCATACCGTGATTGGAATCTCTAATTGATTCGCTTGAATGATTTCTTTCATAAACCTCAAAACATAGTATCTGCAATCTGAACTGTTTCGCTGTATCGGACACTACATAGAAAAACAAATAAGATTTTATAGTTGTCTTGTTTTATCAAGTAGCATAAATATTATAAGCAAAATTGTGAAAAATAATGTACCTGCACTTTGATCCAAGTAATGTTGTTTGATTTAGTCCGGGATACCTATGCGTCTCGTTGACTTCGGAACACTTGTATTGATCTAACAAAAATATAAAAGCATATATTTAGATCAATCTCACAAATAATTAAATATATAAATATACACGAATATTTAGAACGATCCCACTTACGTATCAATCATTGTCTTCATAGCCGGATAATTGGTCCACTCACCATCTACCGAATTCAGAAAATATACCACTTCTCTTATAGGCTTGATAGCAAGCAACAACCAGTGTGCTCTATAAATTAAAACAATAGGTTATATGAAAATTTTGCTACGCAAAAGAAACAAAGATTAGATGAACCAAGAATGAGAAACTAACCCTACTGGTCGGGTATTATACGCCCAAAGAATCAGACTTTCTGTATTGTCGGTGGACAGGAATCTATCGACTAAGCGCTGTCTAACTGATTCCAGTTCCGTAGCAATTTTCATTCCGCTGCAATGGGCGGAAGACACGAAACGGAATCTGTTTGACAATGCAGTCCCGCGCAACACTCTGTCATACAACAACCTTAAATAAAACATAATAAGCATTAGATTATTTTCATTGAAATGTGTAAATAAATTGTTCGACTAATTAAATAATATATCGGATGAGTGAATATTATCGGATGTATGAGTGCATATTAGCGACGCCTAGTTGTTCATGCGTAAAAATCTCTTACAAGTCATCTAGTGCAATATTTGACATGAATTCAATACCAAAGATACCTTCATCCATATTGATTTCACGGAAACCACCATCCTTCAAATCGGACATATCAACAATTGTTCCGAGCGTCGTCCGATATCGAGGCACAAAAGCACCACCTTTTTTTGCCGCTGGCTTCGGAGGACCCTTGGGTAGTACGCTACGAACTGGCTGCGTCACTTGTTGTGACCCCCGAGCAGATGCCTAAAAATCATATAAGTTAGGTAAAATATAAAATCATGTCGTTTTAGATTCAGATAATATATTAACACTTTAAATGTACCTCTTTTAGTGATGCAACAGACTCCTCCTCCTGTAAAATCCCTTTACCCTTAATTGCGGGTTTTGTAGGAGCAGTCTAAAATTAAAATGTAAAAAATAATTAATAAATGGTGCAGAATTGACATGCAACAAATGACCCTATTGCATCTCGCAGTAATGTCGTCTCTGAGACTATGTCAGGTACCGGTAGCACCGCATGATGATCCAATACAACATCCATTGATACTTTCAGGTGTCCATCCGGGAGCGGTCTATGGTGAAGTAAATCTCCCAAAGTGTTGTGCACTTTTCCCTTGCCAACTAGGCGATAATCCGGTGACGATAAGTATAGTTGGCAAGATGAAATGCCCTAAACCAACAATAAATATAGAGTCATTATCATTACAAAAATAGAACAATTGTAAGAAAAAAGAATTTATAATTACCTCGGGAAATTTTCTTTGACAGTTGATACTAGCTTTATCACTAGTTTCTTTCACCGATGAAGTATTGCACTTTTCTCCCATATACGCCTCTTTATCTCGTTGCAATTCAGAGACTTGTGCTTGTAATTCCTGCAATTTTTGCAACACTTCTTCATTGGTAGGATTTCTTCTCCTAGAATGCTTGTAAAAAGAGGTTGGAGTCACACCATGACCTTTACCCCTTACCCGACCAGGATACTCAGGAGCATCTAGTGCTCTACTAAGTACGCTCCTATCATCCTGGTCCTCACCGGTGGATACAGATTGCGACAAGGTCTCCTGTAATTCATTTACATTTCAATAATTATTAGTGGAAATAAAAAATCAATTATATATTAAAAAACATTTGATTTAATTAAAGACACAGTGTTATACTTACACATTCAGTATAAACTCTTTGAACATCGGGATCGACAGCTCGATTCTTGCCCACACGAGCTTCCTTCCACAACACATGTACTGGAAGTGAGGTTTCCTCACTTTTCGTCTCCTCTAACTATGCATTGACACAAATGATAAAATCGTCAAATAAAACACATTTAGACAATTAATAAAAACGCATTTCTATTTACTTACAATTTTTTCCTCTAAACGTGCATATCCCAAACGCCCTTTTTTGTATGGATATGCGGCTTTTGATGCTCTCGCACTATTTGTGGCACTCCTTTTCCGAAAAGCTTCATCTCTTTGATTTACAAACTCAACCCAATCTTCTTCATCAATGAAGATCTCATACTTTTTTGGACGTCCCGGGGCCTCTTCAAGAATGTTTCCTTCTTTATCCTTAAGATAGGTGTTTGTTAAATAAGCTTTCCACCCTCTATATCTTTTTCCGGCCAAACCAAGAATGAAGCGTTTACGCTAATCTTGTATATTAAAAGACCTCTGCAAACAAACATACGCAAAGAGTGTGTTAGTATAAGTAATTTAATCAAACTATCGGCAAGATAATAACAACAACCATATATGATACCTTAAGCTCGTCCCAAATCATGTCTTTATTCTCGTCCAACTCTTTGCTTTTCAGATTCCATTTAGCTACGGAGACTGGAATATGCAAACGAACAAGTGTACCAATATAGCTTGTCAACTTTGTAGAATTAGGACCAATTGGTTGGTTATCAGAATTCCATTCCAAATTATATATTAATCCTTGGTTTATATGTCGAATGATTCCCTTCATAATGGTGATGCCTCGTGCAACTTCTTTTGATGATGTATTGGGTGGAGGATTCGTATCCGGAGCATCTCTATCTTGTGAGTTTTCTTGATTACTAGCCATTGAACCTGTATAAACAAACTAAAGCACATTAGTACACTATTAATAAGCTAACAATCTATACAAGTCAAATGGAAGTCAAACCATGCATGTACAAGTAAATCGGAATCGAAATCGATGAAATCAGAATAAGCGTCAAAAAAAAGAAAGTTGTCGGAATTGAACGAAATTTACATGGCTATGGTAAAACGTCCTCACATACTCAAAAATGAAAGGCTCATCTTTGTACCCTACCCTATTGAGATCCACTTGCAAAAATCCTGACTTATCCATTTGTATGCCACTATTATTTTCAACCCACTTGCAACCAAATACAGGAATCTGAAACTTCGCGTAATCAAACACCAAAATGCGCTCGATAACCCCAAAATATGACAAATTTGCAAATTTCGGATTTAAGTCATTCGCACTTGATATGTGCATTGCTTCAGCTACCAAGGTAACACCACTATTTTGCATAGTACTTTTATCATCCTGTTCTTTGGTATAAAATGTGTATCCATTAATTGCGTATGCGCTATAAGAAAACACAATTATACTTGGACCATAGGCTAAACATCTCAACCTTTCTGTTACTGAAGCAGGATCTGAACGATACTTTGAATAAATATGTTCCCTAAACCACGATATGAAACTTCGATTGTGCTCTCGTACTATCCAATTCTCATTTCTATTCGGATTTAAATCTCGGAGAACAACCTTGTGCATTTCAACATACGGCTCAACCTCAATCTCATTGTGCAGAACATACAAGTGCGCTTGATCCCGCTCGACCATTGATATTGTCGCAACTTTATTTCCAATTAGCCTTTTTCCTTCTTTTTTTTCAACAATATGAGATTTGGGGAGTCCAATTGATTGAACATTTGACAAAAAATCAGTACAAAACTCAACCGCTTCTTCAACAATGTATCGTTCGGCAATACAACCCTCCGGTCGACTTCTGTTTTTCACGTACCCTTTTAATATTTTCATATAACGTTTAGCAGGGTACATCCATCTCATATAAGCTGGTCCGCACAATTGTGTCTCTTTCACAAGATGAACGACTAGATGAACCATTATGTCAAAAAACGAGGGAGGAAAATACATTTCAAGATCACATAAAGTAACAACTATCTCTTTTTGCAATGTTGGTAAGATCGTGCGATCGATCACCTTACTGCAAATTGACCTGAAGAAAAAACACAGTTTAGTTATTGCGCTTCTTACTTTTTCTGGCAGAATAGAACGTATACCTATTGGTAAAAAATGTTCCATTATAACATGGCAATCATGCGTCTTCAAACTCTTTAACTTGAGGTCTTTCATGGACACAAGTCTTCTAATATCTGAAGAGTAGCCTTCTGGAACTTTAACTTCACTGAGGAACTTACACAATGTTTTCTTCTCCTTTCTAGATAGAGTGTAAACAGCAGGTGGCAGATATGTTCGTCTTCCTTTCGTCACGGGTCCCAATTCAGTTCTCATTCCCATGTTTACCATGTCCTTCCTTATGTTAAGGCCATCCTTAGACTTTCCTTGTATATTGAGTAACGTACCTATATCGCTGTCAAATACATTTTTTTCAATATGCATAACATCTAGGAAATGTCTTACGTACAACGACTTCCAATATGGAAGTTCAAAAAAAATTGACTTCTTCTTCCACCCACCCTTGACAAGTGAATGTGCAAAAGGCTTGCCAAACTGAGTGCTCACATCTTTCACCTTTTCAAAAATTTGATCACCTGACAAAAAGGCGGGGCTGTACGATGTTCGGCCTTTCCATTGAATGCTTTTCTCCACCCACGGTAGTGATGATTAGAATTTAAGAATCTACGATGGCCGAGAAAGACATTCTTCTGACAAAGATCCAATCGTGTCGTATCGGTTTCATCTTCACAAACAGGACACGCTTTTTGACCTTTATTGATGTACCCGGATAGATTTCCGTATGCTGGAAAATCATTAATTGTTCCAAACAACATCGCCCTCAAGTTGAAACATTCTTTCCTATACCCATCGTAAACCTCCACACCGTTCTCCCACATAAAAACTTTAAATCTTCGATTAAGGGTTCCAAGTATACGTCTATGTCATTCCCTGGTTGTTTAGGCCCAAAAATTAGCATAGATAACATCATGTACTTACGCTTCATACATAGCCACAGAGGTAGGTTATAAATCATAAGAATCACAGGCCACGTGTTATGCGAGATACTTTGAATACCATGCAGGTTCATTCCATCAGTAGACAATGACAAGCGAAGGTTTCTTGCTTCTTTTCCAAATTCAGGATAATCAGTATCAACTTTCATCCACTGTGGTGAGTCTGCCGGATGTCGCAACTTTCCATCAATAATTCTTTCATCTGCATGCCAGGTCAAGTGTCTTGAATCGGTTTCACTACAATACATGCGTCTAAATCTCGGAATTATAGGAAAATACCATAAGACTTTGGCCGGAGACAACTTTTTCTTATATCGAGGGGCACCGCATTTAGGACACTCATTCAACGCTGCATACTCGTTTTGAAACAAAACGCAATCGTTTGGACATGCATGTATCTTATCATAGCTCATGCCAATAGAGGACAACATCTTTTTGGCCTCATACGTTCGATTGGGAAGAACATTATCCTCTAGTAGCATATCTTTCATAAGGGCTAATAACTCTGTGAAACTTTTATCCGACCATCCATTGTCCGCCTTTAAGTTGTACAACTTTAACACCGCAGACAATCTTGTGAATTTTGAACAACCATCATACAACGGTTTCTCTGCATCTCTTACCAACCTCTCGAACATTTTGGGACAATCCTCAAGATCTTCTTCAAGCGCTTCTGCAATCTCTTCGACTCGATCATAATCATATGTGTCTGTGCAATCGTCGTTTGAAGCATAATTCGTATTACACCTCGACTCAACATTCCCGTTACTTTTCTCACCATGCATTGTCCAACATGTATAACTTCTATCAATTCCAAACCGTAGTAAATGCGATGCTAACTGATTCCCGTCAACCTTACCCCCATAATAGCAACCCAAGTAAGGACACGCCATTCGAATCGGGTCTTCGGCGTGCGCAACAGCAAACCTAACGAATTCCCATACCCCTTTCTCGTACTCTTTCGACAATCGGTTTGAATTCATCCATGTTTTATCCATGTATTAATTAAGCTAAACAAATGCTTTTGCTTCTTGGTTTCTCTATCAGGTACTAAGGAATTCTGTCAAGATAAGAAATAGCTATCATCATTATGTCTTGATCAGAATACCTAATGAGATCCTATAAAGTGTGAATAATAGAAATAAATCTTGTCAAACCACTCAAGTCTTGAAATAGAATGTTATGCAACTATAGTACAAAAATATACTACTGTGATGTCTCATTTCATTACTTCTTGTCTAGCAAGACGTCATTTAGCTAGAAATGTACCATACTTAAACACTATTATGGCTGACTTGGCCATCCTTGATTATAACTGGAAGGTTACATTATGTCATATTGGTTAAGTTGGTAGTTAGCTAAAGATAGGAAGTTACAGTTGTCTCGATTGTTTGAGTCTCTAAAAGAAGACAGTACCTTATTTCAACCTACACCAGATTTCTTAAAGAAGACATTACCATATTTCAAGGTAATATAAGTCCACAAACCAAAAAACTGATTGAGAGACACTAAATTGAAATTAAATAGAACCATAAACAATAAACTATAAGCAGAAAACAACAAACTATAAGCAAGAAGAAAGGGCTAGTAACCTGAGTTGGACTTGATGTGGGAGACGGGTAGGTTTGAATCGGTGTTGTACAAGTAGAAACCAGAGGCTTCAAAGTAACTGTAAAATTAAACACACATGATGCAGTTAAATACACCACTACTAACACAATATCAAAAAAACCCCAATCTAGAACTCAATTATTTAAAATGATATGAAATAAATTATCAATTAGCTAGTAACTACAAACACCCGAATTTACAAAACCGAAATGCTCAAATATGTTCTAGACTCAATTAGCTAGAACTCGATTTTTGAAAAATGCAGTAAGTAGTTCATATGTTCTGGACTTTTTGAATTTACAAAACCGAAATGCTCAAATATTTGTTCCAGTGAAAGAAGAAAATCCTTAATCACTCTGGGATATGAAGAATGTTAGATGAATATACAAAGATCAAATTTCACAGCAATACATTAACTATCTCTTTCTAGTACTTACTTACTTCTACTTATAACCAGCCTAACTTAACTATCTCATTCTCCAACATTAATAAACATGAATAAGAAGCTTTCAAGAAACACAAAGATAGACACAAGAGCGCCATTGAACCACAGTATATAGACAAATTGAACCACAAGGACAGAACATGATTAACTGTTCAGATATTAACAACATTATATCTAAGGTAACAACACAGTATATAGACAGATTGAATACCTGAAGAAATTCTACAAGTCTTCAAAAGCGTTAGTGGAATGAAACACCAAACTAAGCTGCTGGAAAAAATTCTACAAATCTTTAACCGAGCTTGAGTAAAGCAAGCTTCAAAGAACAAAATGAAATCAATTAAGCTAATGGAAAAATTAGAGATAATCACACATAACAACTAAGTTTTAATAATCACACATAACAATTTCTAAACATGTATTAGTAAAGGAAATAATCACACATAACAACCAAGTTTTAATAGATAACTACAAAGAATAATTCATCTAAGTAAATAATTCATCAGTTCTAACACCTAAGTGAATAATTCATCAGTTCTACAATAGCAAAAAGGTAAATAACCAAACCTATTAGTAAATAGTGCTGCTACAGACAGCTTTGTTTATCGGAAATCATGAACAAGATTCGACCATCGTAACTCGTCAAGGAACAACGAAATGCAACAAGATTGTTTAAATAACCACTATTGACTCGCATCAGTACGCATACATGTTAGTTTTTTTCCATCTCATATTAATCTTCAATACCTTTCAATAAACTTCATCTTTACTCAAACAAGCAACAAACCCACCAAAATTGAAATTTGTCATTTTATCATCATCTATCACTTTCTCTAACTTTATCTTTTGTTGGTGTTTCATTATATATGGTTTTCCACAAATAAAAAATCCACAAATAAAAAATGAAGGTTTATAACTATTGTTGCTGAAGCTCAGACTTGGTGATTTTGAAATGCATCACAAAATAGCCATACAAGATTCACAAAGAAATAATAATACAGATCTGAATTTCATAGCTAGAATCAACACAGTAAATATTAAAAAGGAGGCAAAACTTAGATGGTTGTAACATTAGCATTATATTGAACGGATTTCAGAATTGTTGAAAGAAAAATCATATATCTAACATTTCAATTCCATATTGCTCTAACATACTGCTCTAATATTTCAATTCCATATTAATAAACAGCTATAACAACCTACAACAAAAGATCGAAAATGAAATCCTAACCCTAACCCCCAAATTCGTAGAGAGTTCTTCCCTGTCTCTTAAGAGCATAAACAACATTCATAGTTGTAACTACATGTTTTGCATTTGTAGGAAATTGTTATATTTTGAAGATAGAAAAATAGTGAAAGATGAGAGAAGATTTACCTCAAAACGAATTTGAAGTTGTTGTTACTGAGAGGAGGTGTTGTCGCCGCCTGAAGTGAAATCGACACAACTTGAAATTGAGAAGGAACTGAGAATAGCGTTTTAGAAGAGACTTTCGTGAGTTGCGGCGATGTTGATGGAACTGAGAACGACGGTGATCGGTGGTGAACGGCGGTGGCTGTTGCAATGGTTGAGCTGAAGATGGAGGAAGTTCGTGATTGTGGATGATAGAAGAGGGAAATAGACTGAATTAACAAAAGAGGGAGATTCTGAGAATTAGGGATTTGTGACTTTTATTTTATTTTAAAAAAATTAATTGGAAGCTATGACAGCGCTTTTGGAAAACGCCTTCGTACCTAGGCCTTTACCAGCGCTTTTTACGACAAAAGCGCTTTCGTAGTCTTACCCCTATAGCAGCGCTTTTGAATTCGCTTTCATAATCCCCCTATAAGAGCGCTTTTGAAAAGCGCTTTCGTAGCCATGCCTTTACCAGCGCTTTTTGAAAGCGCTTTCGTAACCCCCCTATAAGAGCGCTTTTTTGCGTGTTCTTTTATTTTGTTTTTAGCGAAACCTATACCAGCGCTTTTCCCTAAAAGCGCTTTCGTAGGGGTGCTGCTAAAAGACAAATTTGGCATAGTGATAGTAAATTTGGTGTATAATATTTAGATCAATAGTAGATTTTTCTCGTATACCATTTTTGAATAAAAACATTTGGATCATAAATACCATTTTTCGTAAATAATAGATTTTTTCCGTATACAAATATTATTTTTGTGTAGGTATCATTTACAAAAATATTTGGGTCCATATTAAATTTTCGTATATAAAAATATTTAGATCAATAATGAATTTTTGGCAAAATACAATTTTTGATCCCTTAACTATACCCCAAGGTCCATTCTGGTCCCTTATCTCTAAAAAGTGTCAAAGTTGTCCTTTAATTGTTCAAAAAGGACCACGTTTGTCCTTTCTATCAGCCCCGTTAGTCAAAGTCTGTTAAAAGTCTACGTGGCAGTGACATGTGGATCTGACCAAGTACTGCGACGGATTTAGCGTCGGAAAAATGGACGCTAAAGCTGTTTCTGGATTTTAATTATTTTTGTTCATCTTCTTCCCCAAATTTGTCCTTAAAAAATCCAGAAATTTAAGGATAACAACAAAAACCCAGAATTTCTCAAATCTCAGCTTCATATATATTTAATTCAGCAACATGAAATTCAAATTAACTACAAACATAAAATTAGTAAAAAGAAATATTAAAGACAAAATCAAAAAGGGGATTAGGGTTTTTGTGAAACAAGTTCTTTGAAAACTCAGACTCCCTCTCACTTTCAGACTCAATGAAACAACAATAGAACCCACAATCCCTCATTTACTTGTCGCTTCTTTTCTTCTTTGCTTCTTTTCTCTGATTCCGTTCTCTGTTTCTCATCTTCACTTTCGTTCTCATGATACTCTATCTCAAACTCTCTATTTTCGTGATTGAAGGATCCAACAGCTAGGTTGTGTTGTTGTTCTGATTTAGCGTGAATCGGTGCAGATCGTGGAAGTGATGAACATCTTGTGGTTCAGTTGCGTTTGAAGATGTTCTACTGATTGTTTCTGAAATTTGTTGCTGGTTCATCTTGATGATGTTGACGCTTGCGACTTTGTTGTTGTTACACGATGAAGATGGTGACACGAAATCGGTGATGAAGTTGAAGTTTGACGGTGACACTTACTTGGTGAGATCTCTCTGAGTCTTCTTTTACTTTGATATTTTAGGATTTTGGGATTCCTTTCTTCTTTGTGATAGTTTGATGGTATCCTTAAATTTCTGGATTTTTTAAGGACAAATTTAGGGAAGAAGATGAACAAAAAAATTAAAATCCACAAACAGCTTTAGCGTCCGTTTTTCCGACGCTAAATCTATCACAGTACTTGGTCAGATCCACATGTCACTGCCACGTAGACTTTTAACAGACTTTGACTAACGGGGCAGACAGAAAGGACAAATGTGGTCCTTTTTGAACAATTAAAGGACCACTTTGACACTTTTTAGAGATAAGGGACCAGAATGGACCTTGAGGTATAGTTAAGGGACAAAAAGGGTATTTTGCCTACATTTTTTGATCTATGCCATTTTTGAATAAAAAATATTTGGATCATAAATAACATTTTTCGAATATAAAATATATAAATCTATATTTGATTTTTTTTCCCGTATAAAGACTTCATTTTTGTTTAGGTATCATTTACAAAAATATTTGGATTAATAGTAAATTTCGTATATAAAAATATTGGCTTAATTGCAATTTTAGTCCTCTTATTTTGTATTTTTCTTGATTTTGATCCCTCTATTTTAAAAACATCTATTTTAGTCCCTTTCTAAAGTTTTATGTGCAATTTTTGTCCCCCTATTTTGCATTTTTTTGCAAAAATTAGTCCATATTTTTGTCTTTTTTTCAACAGAAAACTCAAAAGGGGAACCAAAATCGTGGTTTTAAAAATGGGGGGACCAAAATCGAAAAAAACACAAAATAGGGGGACCAAAATTGCAATTAAGCCAAAAATATTTAGATCAATAGTAGACTTTTTCCGGTATACCTTTTATGAATAAAAAATATTTGAATCATAAATACCATTTTTCGTAAATAATAGATTTTTTTCGTATACAAATATTATTTTTGTTTAGGTATCATTTACAAAAATATTTGGATCAATAGTAAATTTCATATATAAAAATATTTAGATCAATATTATATTTTTCCTGTATATCATTTTTTTAATAAAAAAATTTGAATCATAAATGTTATTTTTCATAATTAATAGATTTTTTTTCCTAATTGTGGAAGAAGGAAGTGAGAGAGTGATGAAAGAGAAAAAAATAAAGAATGGAGAGAGATTTCGCAAGTATGAAAAAATATGAGGGTTGTATTATTTTAATAATAAAATTAAGAACTTTATTGTATAAAGATCAAATAAAGACAATTTTAATGTGGTGACAAAAAATCTAATAAAGATATTGTATTATTTTAATAATAAAATTAAGAATTTTATTGTAGTTTTTTTTGAAATTGTATCGCTCGTTAATTTTATGTTATACTGTATCATTGGTGAATGGCAAAAAAGTTAATTCTTAAATAAACTTATGGTCAATTTAAAATGCAAATTAAAATTTTAAAAGTAAGAATAAATATATATGTTCATTCATTTTAGTCGCCAGTTAAGTTAGAATATATCTCATATCATTTCAATCGAATGTTTTTGAATTATTATTTTAAGTGTTTAGTATAAATTTAAGGGTATATATATATATATATATATATATATATATATATATATATATATATATATATATATATATATATATATATATATATATATATATATATATATATATATATATATATATATATATATATATATATATATATATATATATATATATAGCATATCAAGTGAGAGCATTTTAAAATGAGAGATGAGAGGAATAAATATCAACTATTGGATTCAAGAGAGAGAAGGTTAATGCATTAATGTGGCTATTACCTTCTCTCTCTAGATGAATTCAATGGTTGATATGTATTCCTCTCATCTCTCATTTTAAAATGCTCTCACTTGATATGCTCATATATATATATATATATATATATATATATATATATATATATATATATATATATATATATATATATATATATATATATATATATATATATATATATATATATATATATATATGATGGAAAATAAATTTTTAAATAGGTTTTCAGGTCAGACCAGATTTTTAAAATGGCGAGGTCAGACAAAAAAAGAGCTTATAGTAGATCATTTGTCAGACTCAGAACTTGTAAGTTTATCGTAGGTCAGACTCAGAACTTGTAAGTTTATCGTAGGTCAGACTCATGCCTTCTAAAGCCTAGTCTAGTCTAACCTATTTCCACCCCCTACTCGATAACATATTAAAAAAAACAAAATTTTAATAAGATTATCTATATTTTTATAAATTAATTTTAATAATAAATAAAATATACTTAAATTTAAAATAATTTAATAAATAAACAGAATAAACCAAAATTTAAAAATAATTTAATAAATTGAAATCATTTTTACAAAAAACTATCAACACTCTTAAATAATAACAAGGGAGGGGAGGATCAAAATTTATATATATGAGATAGGATCAAATGACACCAAGGTGTCAAAGTTCAATTTAACACTAAATCTCAATTGTTAAAAGAATTGATCAAATGATAATATCAAATAAAATAAAATAATAAAAAAAATATATAAAGTTTATTTTGCTCCTAAAAACTAAACTATTTATATGACTATTTAATCGAGTACTATTAACGGTTGAGATTTAGTGTCAAATTAAACTTTGACACCTTGATTTCATTTGATCATATCTCTCTATTATTATACTTTTTTATTCTTCCTTTTTAAAATCCTGAATTTAACTTCTTTATTTTAATTTGTTTGTTTAAGGATTTTAATCTTCCATCACATTTGAGAGGATTTTTCTAATGACTTGACGCTTATATTGTTGAGTGTCATTGCCAACTCAATAGTAAATTATTTCAATTCATTTTTATTTTAGTGTTATTTTAATGTATTTTTAATATTACATCATTCATTTTTGAATGTAAAAGTAAAATAAATTAAGTCAAAACTATTCATCTTCTTCGTTTTTATTTTCCCAAAAGAAAACACAAACTCTACTTGTTTATCTCAATCAATCTCCAACTGACTAAACATTCAGAGACTTCAACTCAGCATCCCTTCAACTCGTGCATGTTCTACATTGCGTTATCAACTCATGCGTTTGTTTTCCATCTGCACTGTTCATTCGTCATTGCATTTCTCATTCATCTTCAAGTGGTGTTCGTGATTCCCTCCAAGTTCAAAATGTCAACCCTAACCTATGTATCGAGATAAACTTTTTTGTCTTCAATCTTTCTCTTATATTTTTCTCACTCCAAAATAACACATTAATTTTTCTCACCTCACTATATTTTATCTCTAATTTATTCAATCTTTCTTTTTTAAAATATTATACAATAATATATTCAAAGTAATATTTAATTATTTTCTGTTTTACTTCACAATTTCTTCATATTCTATTAGTTTTTCTTATATTAATATTAATGTTATACAATTTAGACAAGTATTAACATATTATAGTTTTTATAAAAAATAATACAGTACTTAAAAATATATTATATTAAAAATAATATATTTTTATTGTATTTATAATAAATATTATAGGATTTTATTTTATTTTTTATAAAACTAATATAAAAAAGTAGTCAGTTTAGGGTTGGGTAGCCCGAAGTTTGTAAAGGGTCGGACACGGGTAGTAATTTTTAAGCCTATATTACAACGGAGCTTTTTTGGCCCGACCCTTAAAAACCCAAGGCCCTTCAGGGCCGTCCTGTTTAGGATTAGATAACCCGTTTTGACAAGTAGGGGCATTCAGTATGGGGTTTTGGAGGTTTTGAAGCTAAAAGTCATATGAACCACAAGAGAAAAAAACGTGTGATTCGGTTGAATTTTAGAAATTAAACCAAACTAAGGCAAACCAAACCAATGAGGTTTGGATTCGTTCGGTTGATTCAGTTTTTTACAAGATTTTTATTGAGCCATACATACACATATATAGGACAACATAACTCTGTGTTTAGTCATTCATACATTACCAAATAACAATAAAACTCATCATATTTTGACAACAACTTCCCATTTAATATATGGAAAATTAGATTAGACAAAAGTGAAATAAAAAATATAAAACAGTAGCATAAAACAATATCAAAACATTATAGTGAAAGAAAAAAATAGAGGAGAACAAAGATTCTACTAGATGAAAAGAAAGAACAGAAGAGAGGAGAGATAAGACAATAAGAGGCGCGAGAAAAACAAAATTGTAAGAAAGAACAGTAGCATACAAATGAGAAGCTGAAATAGAAAGAACATAAAAAAATGAGAGATTAGAGAGGAAGAGGTGATATGTATCTAACAAAGAAGGTGAGGAGAATATGTGATACTTTTAGAGAGATTTATAAAGCAGAAACTCAAACCCTAAATACGAGGAAGAGAAATTTGTTCGTAATTGTAAGGTTAAGGCAGAATTAGTTTGGGTTTGGGTTGAATGTGAGTCAGGGAAGTTTGGATTGTAACATAATACGATTTGATTTGGTTTACAAAATACAGACTGCAAATTGAATCAAAACGTGCGGTTATATTAAATATTGGCCTAAACATGTCCGAACAAATGCATCTTTTTACAGTTTTTAGTTTGGTTCGACTCGATTAGTAGTTTTTGTTGGACTGGTTCAGTTTTGAAACCCCTTAAATATAAGTGTCACACCCTCAAACATAAAGTAAGAAAATTATCCTCACTTAAATTATGATGAGTAGTGGACCACTAGATCCTAAAAATATTAAACCTACAACCTTTCTTTCATAACAATAGTTGATTTCATCTTCTTGCTCTTTAAATCTTTAAAATAGTTTAATGTCAAATTCGTAATAGTCAACAAACTTATGACTAACCCATTATATTCTTGCATCAATTGTTTAACTACTAAGACTCTCTAAGAACGTGCGGTTCTAATTTGAAAATCAAGGTTTCATACTTAATCTCATTGTTAAAACATTCATACTTTAATTAAAATACGCACTCTGTCAATATTCTTTATGAGGGCTATTAATAATCTCATACCTACTCCTCCTTGATGTTTATAACCATCTAAATAGAGGATTAATAATTGCATACCTACTAACCTCATGGATTGGTCAAGGTTAGGGTCTTGAGAGTGTGCTCTTATCAAGGTCTTTAAGGTCTGTAGACGGTGGAATTAATCCCTTAGATTAGTCGGTCGAAAAAAATAATTCCATACCTACTCCTCCTTGGTGTTTCTAACCATCTAAATAGAGAATATTGACCATTTTGAAATTCAATGGGACTTATGCATCAATGGAGTCACTGCCCTATTGGAACAAGTCAACATTAATCTTCATATACGACTTCTTATTAACAAATATTCATGTAGCAAGACCTTAAAAATAAAGTAGACATTAGTGGTGTGACTGATCACATTGTCAATTTTATAATATTTTTTGTCTTGAATCTCATCAGATATAAGCATCCTATGATCTACTAATAATTTATTTTGTTATATTTTAGTAACACATTGAATATTAATATTTTTAACCTTTGTTACACCAAAGGTTTACCCTTTGGCATTAATGGGATGTATGTTATTTCTACATCTTATAAGGTATAAGGCCTGAAATACATTAGAAATCTTGTCTCGTAGTTCAGTAACAAAAATCCTATAGGTTTCAAATTTGAATCATCTTCGGTGGATTTTTTTTGGTACTTATGAAATGAATTTTCTTAGTGTTAGAAATATATTATACAATTAATGAATATCAAAAACAGAGTAGATAAAGCACATTAATTGTATCTCTTCGTATGAAAATTGTTATCAATTATATTAATAGGTTTTTATTATAAGCAAAATATAGGCTAGGCTTTCAATGCATATATCTTTGTATCCATTTTTTGTTTATACAATTCATGAATATATATGTAATGCAAATCACATGAAATAAAAATATAACAATAATTTCTCCTTTACTATATATTTTCTTATATGGTATCAGTATTTTTGTGTGTGCTTAATATCCCTCGTTTTGCTTCTTTCTTCTTCATCAACACCCTTGTTTTCATTTGTCACCATGTCTGAAATCCGCCCACCACTGATCACTCCACAACAACCTCAAACACAAATCCTTGTGTTATTCACCATTCAGATAATCCTTCATCTGTCCTTGTTACCCCTTTACTTACTGGTCGCCCAGTAACAATGGCACTTTGTACCAAAAATGAATTAGGTTTTGTTGACGGGTCACTTACCGATCAGAAGAAGAAAGAAGACTTTCCTAAATGACAACATTGCAAAAACCTGATTGCAAGTTGGATTCTTAACTCGGTTTCAACCGAGATTCGTCCCAACATTTTCTACGCTGAAACTGCAACACAAATTTGGTCTGATCTAAAAGATTGATTCTCTCAATTGAATACTCCTAAAATATATAAATTGAAATAATCAATTTTTTCCATCAAACAAGAAGGTAAGTCTGTCTCTCTTTATTTCACTCAACTCAAATCTCTTTGGGATGAACTCAATTTTATTGCTCCTGTCAATCCTTGTATCTGTGGTAATGCTAAAAGTATTCTTGATCATCAGAATCAAGATCATGCCGTGGGATTCCTTCAAGGAGTTCATGACCATTTTTCGGATGTCCACAATCAAATTCTTCTAATGGATCCATTTCCATCAATTCACCGTATCTATAATCTAGTTCGTCGGGAAGAAAAACAACAAGAGATTAATTTTCTCCCTCTCCCTGCTGAATCAACTGCGCTCCATACCTCTAAAGTTTCATATCACTCTCAAGGAAAACGCGAGTGTCTTTACTGTGAACACTGCAATAAGCATGGTCACACATTGCTACTTGCTATCAGATTCATGATTTTCCAAATAGGCCACAAAAGAAATCAAAACCATCATCATCATCTTTCGTTAATAAACTGTCAAGCGCACAATATAAAAAACTCTTATCTCTCTTAGCTAAAATTAAATGCATGTGCAAATATCGACCACCATATGCAATTAAGACCATCTTTTAATCTGAATTATACAAGTATATATCTCACCAATTGATCACATATGAATTCACCACACATTTGCATAAACATACACTTAATCATGTTATCAATCACACGTGAAAACATCATCACAACACTCACCAAATCCATGCATCACCAATAACAAGTAGAAAACATAGCTTAACAATGTTATTCTCAAATAATTACAATTCACAACATACATACATGGAAAATTCAAGTATCATGTTACAAGGAATTGATTCAAAAGCCAACCAAACGATTCTATAAAATTCCAGAAAATTCACTATAATTCACGATAAATCATAAGCATACAAAGATCTAACTCAATTCCATAAAATATTAAATTTTGCATTAAGATCGCGCTAAGCGCGATGGACCGCGCTAAGCCTGCTTGCGATTCTGTAGAAAATTCTACTATGGACAACATTATGTCCAACACGAATTCCTCATCAAAAACCATCCAAAACTTCAATTTAATCATGGAAATGATGTATTCTAACATATACATAACATATAGAATCATTTAGCATCATAAAAATAAGATTTTATGACATTGATTTTATCACCTCATTTCAAATCCTAACATGTCAAATATATGAAAATTATGAACAAATCCTAGCTTCATGCTACTACCCTTGCATAATTATTATACAAACTCATAATTTCAATAAACTCCCACCCCTACCTTAGGTTTTGAGCTTCTAAGGTTGTCTTCTCTTCTCTTCTCTTTTATTCTTTTTCTTACTATCTTTCTATTCTCCCTTATTTTGTGAAAACCTCTCTAGCACAATATTATCTAAATGGGCTTACTCATTAACACCTTACTATTTCTCATTGTAACTAACACTATGCCCAATTGACTATTTTCTCATTTTCACACTTACTAACCCAAAACACAAATATCACAAATATATCACAACACACATATTTAATCAATTATCATACTACATAATAATTAGTAAAACAAACAAATAATAAAATAATTAAAAAAATAATAAACACTAAAAACAGGATGTTACAGTAAAGATCCAAGTTATTCTATGGGCAGACTGTTAATATCCAAAATTAAATTGTTACAAAAGCAAGTCAAAGAGATTGCTCTTCAACATTGCTACTGGGAGCCTAATATGTGCATTGACGCTTTAGCTAAGCATGAAATTACTCTCCATGAAAAGTTCTTACAGTTTGATTCGTGTTCTACTTTTCTTAGGAAATTGTTAGATTATGATTTGTTCGAAAATTCTATTCCCGTTGGTGTAGTTGTTTTTCTTTCTTTGGGCTTCAACCCTTCTTTTTCCCAAAAAAAGAAAAGAAAAAGAGAATGAATATAATAACCAAAACTAGAGGTGTAATCAGATCGGTTTGGACTGATGTTTGGTCAAAAAAAGATCTGAACCGATGATATCTCTATCGGTTTGGATTGGTTTGGTTTTTAACGTTTTTTGAAAATGAAACCAAACCAAACTAATCGGTTTGGTTGATCGGTTTACCATGTTTTTTTCAAACATTATATTCATTATTATATTTTCCATTATCATGTTAATTATAATTAAAATTTTAAAATAAAATTATAATTAAAACTTCAAAAAATTAAAGTTAATAAATAAAATTTAAAATTGAATATAACTTTCTTTCATTGGTACTTTTTTACATTTAAATATAATATATATCATTTGTTAATATGACATATATAATAAAATTACTTAGTTACTTAATATTTAAAAATAAATTTAATGTGATTATTTAATAGTACCGTCAAGGATTTTCTTATAAAAGTTATCTAAATTTGTTTTACTTTTTAAAAAAGTTTAACATTTTATTTAATTTAAAATTATATATATTGATAGAGTAATTTTATAATTTGAAGCAAATTCAGCAATTTATTGATTTAATTGATGAATCCAGGTTACACAATTTCCTCCAAATCAATTATATTATTGATTTTGTGCCCTTTTTAACTCCTACATTTTGATTCTCAGACCAATTTGATATTAGGTTAGATTTTAAAACATTAATTTAAACAATAATAAAATAATAATAAAAAACAACTCATCATATTTTAGTAATATAAAAATCACAATTAATAATAAAATTCTCTTTAATTTTTTTTGAAATATTGATTGTTTTAGAAGACCCAAATTGAGAATGTTTTTTTTAAATATCCAGTTTTTTAAAAAAAATTCAAAAATAACAAGGTTTTCAAAATATTTACAAAAATGTTTTTTTTTTTAATTTTAACACGTTGTCGCCGGGGGGGTGGCGACAACGTTTTGGGCCTAGGAGTTGTCGCCAGTGGGCCTGGCGCCTCCTTTATGTTGTTTTGGTGTTGTCGCCACCCCCCTGGCGACAACACCCCCCCTATTTTTTTTTTCTTTTTTTTTTGTTATTTTTTTTCTGCTTCTTTTTTTTTCTAATTTTTTTTATATAATTTTTCCAACTCTTTTTTCAACATTATTTGTTTATATAATTTTTTTGTTAATTTATTTTCCATCCGTATTTTTTTAACTAATAATTTGATTTCATTTCATTGAAAAAATAAATTACAAAGACACATAACACCTAAATACTATGTTGTGGAGCTAGCACCACGATTAGGACATTTGTTCCTATTATGTCCTACCTCACGACATATACTACACTTCCTCTGCATTTTTTCAGTGACATCCATATCGGTTCTAATACGCCTGCTGTTTGGTCGACCGCTTTTATTCTGACGCATTAAATCGTTATGCCAAACTGTTTCCCCCTCGTACACAGGCCAATATGCTTCCATTGCTACCACTGGAAAGTAATTGTCGTATACGTTGAGCAACGTTGATACCTTGTAAATTTCGGATACCAAAGATAATGCATCAAAGTGAGTATGTGAACATGCTGCAAGGACATGGGAGCAAGGCATGCGATATACTTGAAATTGGCCACAGTCGCACCAACGATCTGGGATATTGACGCGATACTGTTGTCGTGGAAGTCCCTGGTTGTGGTCAATTGTTTCCTTTACACTGAAGGTGTGGCCATGACGGTCGAACTCGGTCACTCGGTGAGTGTTACCCTTGGCAGATTCCTGTTGTATATATTTCATACACACATCGCTGTAGACCTGTTGTGTTTGTAACACTGAATTCCACCGCTTACCTCTTGTGGCGAACAGAGTTGCCATCCGAAAATACGTAGCACTAACCAAGGCAGTTACAGGTAGGTTTCGAATGCCTTTGAAAACCCCGTTCATTGATTCCACAAGATTTGTAGTCATGTGACCCCACCTAGCCCCATCGTCGTATGACCTAGTCCATCTCGCTCTGTCAATGCTGTCAATCCACCTCCCTGCATCTGGATTTGTCAACGCTATTTCTCGGCGGTAGTATTGAAATCCAGGTTGGTTTAAGGCATACCCCGCGTTCACCAAATGGTTCTTCAAAAATTTATCTTTGATCTCTCTCATAAATTTTTTTGCTATATGCCTAATACAGTAGACATGCTTAGAGGGGGGGGGGGGTTGTGCCAACCATTTGCCGGATTGTTGTATGCGCTGTCAATAGAAGCGTGCCTGTCTGAAATCAAACAAAGGTTAGGCTGTGAAGCAACTTTAGCTCGGAGATTCTTCAGAAAGAAACTCCAAGCAGCAGCTGTTTCTCCTTCTACCAGAGCAAAGGCTATTGGAAAAATGTTGTTGTTTCCATCCTGCGCGACCGCCATCAGCAAAGTTCCCTTGTATTTCCCATACAGCCATGTTCCATCAATTTGAATAATCGGCTTGCAAAAACCAAAACCGATGATGCATGGTCGAAACGCCCAGAACAGTCTATGGAAGATTCCATTACCTTCGAGAGGGGTTCCGTCTTGGGACTGTGCCGGCAGTGTCTCCAAAATAGTAACAGTCCCAGGTGAATACAATTGCAGTGCAGCCAGGTAGCGAGGAAGTTGTTGATATGATTCCTCCCAGTTGCCGTAGACTTTTTCGATTGCTTTCTGCTTAGCTAACCAAGCCTTTCTGTACGAAGGTCTGTATTTGAACACAGAAACACAATGAGAAATTATTGTCTTCACCTTCAGTGATGGGTCAGTTTCGACAAGAGGAATGATGGTATGACATATCATGTCATGACTGAGTTTTCGATGATCTTGCGCCATATTAGTGGTGACGCAGGTGTGGCCTTGAGATATTGAACGTATCACCCAGGCATTAAATTTCTTTCTGAATGATGCCTTCAGCATGTATCCACACTCCGGGTTTTTACACACAATAGTCACTCTCTCTGGATTTGAGCGATCAGCTTTAAAATCAACACAATTTGCTAAGTGCCAATTTTTTATAGCCAACATACAATCATCCTTCGAACGAAACGTGTCACCCTATTTTAACTCCTCGTTTGACCGCATATATGGATTGTAGAACATATCGGACGATGGCTCGT
The DNA here is from genome assembly GCF_029867415.1 of Vicia villosa. Lineage (NCBI taxonomy): Eukaryota > Viridiplantae > Streptophyta > Magnoliopsida > Fabales > Fabaceae > Vicia > Vicia villosa. Next base: position 603,033 of record NW_026705260.1, read on the forward strand.
CCTCTCCCAAATTAAGTGTTGTGAAATGTGCTGGAGGTGAGTATGCATGTGTATCTGGTACTGGACCCGGTACTGGAACTTGTTCGTCATCTTCGGAGTCACGATTCACCAACTCGTCAACAACATCTTCTATTTCAATTTCTTCGTCCATGGCATGTTCGGGCTGTTGTTCGTCATCAACAACAGGATCAATAACCTGTGACTGAGTCATTTGTGAAGGAACAATTTGTTCGACCACTATGTACAGTTCCAGATAATCGTAACCAAAATACTCATGGGTAAGGAACATGTTTTGAACCTCTATGTCAGTCGTTATCTGTGATTGATAAAACTTGACCGAGTTGTTAGGTTCAACTAGGGGTTGTTGGTAAAATATTTGCGAGACTGGTTCTCTTATTTTGGATTCGATTTTCCTTTTTAGATAAGAAAAGTCCGCCTGTCTATTTAGAGTAAAACGTGTTGAGTTGGTGTTTCTAAAAATAAAACCGTTTGTGTCGCACTGGTAAGTCTCACCGTTCATATGAACACGAACTTTGTATTGTGAGGTGGATGCCATAATTTTGATATGTGTTTGTGAGAAATAGGAGGGATGAATGTTTGTGAAGTTTAGGTATGAAAGAAGAAATGTTTGTGAAATTTAGGTGTGAAAGAAGAAATGTGAAGTTTAGTTCTTATAATAGATGCACCACATCTTACACAATACTAATGCATGCAAGAATACATGCAATAATTCTGCACAAGATTCAAACATGACAAGACTAAACCATGCCACAATGGAATCTCGTCCCCACCTCTTACACAATACTAATGCATGCAAGAATACATGCAATAATTCTGCACAAGATTCAAACATGACAAGACTAAACCATGCCACAATGGAATCTCGTCCCCACCTCTTACACAATACTAATGCATGCAAGAATACATGCAATAATTCTGCACAAGACTAATGCATTGATTTTAAAACATGCAATGAGAAAGTCTGAAACATTTAAATGTGACAAGACTAATGCATGCAGGCTAGGGAATCTCGTCCCCACCTATACAATTATGGCAGTCGCCAACGGGGGTGGCGACGACATTGATTTTTAAGAGTTGTCGCCAACGGGGGTGGCGACGACATTGATTTTTAAGAGTTGTCGCCAACGGGGGTGGCGACGACATTGATTTTTAAGAGTTGTACGCAACAATAATTTTTTTAAGTCTGTACGCAACAATACTTTTTTTATATCTACTAATATTATAAAATAGGGGCTCCTATGGTTGAGTTTACACACAGATACACAAACTCCAAATACCAAACAATCACACAAACACAACCATGCCTCGCCGGACAACCATTAGGCCAAACGGATGTCACAGGACAACAGAGCTGCCGCCCCGGAGATCAACATGGCGTGCCGAACCTGAACCGGAGTATCGCAGAAGGAACGGACATGTCATATTCTCACCCGTCAAACCTCCCATGCCGGTTATGTTTTGGAATATCTCTTCCGTCGAGCAACTCAAGAGGAGTCTCATGTCTTTTTTAGAGGGGGAGTACGAAGCCGGCGAACAGATAAGAAACATCAAGAGGCTTAAAACAAGGGCCGATGCTGTGACTGGAGCAACGATAAGTGTCTGGGATAAGGTGGAATAC